>NC_092866.1:38915971-38960230 GCF_032062135.1 Pyxicephalus adspersus | reverse complement strand
TAAGGGGCTGTGGGAAAATATTAATGTTAAGCAAGGTAAGATGATCTTAGATGTTTCATTTTCAAAGCAATCATAAGGAATATTCTAGGAAAGATATATATCATTGTTTACATAAATGTTTAGATTGATTAAAAACAAATGTTAAAGTTTTGCTTCTTAAAAAAATTCCAGCACTTTTTTTTGTCCAGAAAGTACAGCCTGAAATGTATTAAGACTGTAATAATTTTGTATAAAACTGGTATCCTGTCAGGTTTTTTAGTGCTCAATGTCTGCTGTCTCTATTCATTGATTCATAACCATTCTCACAGGGACTAAAAAGAATCCAACATTTGATATTGTCACCAGGACAGCAATAGACAGACAATCGTCCATGTTGCTGTGACACCTGTCTGATAATATTTCCTTTATTTTACAGAAATGTCCTCTTATTTCCTATGGCACTAGAATGGTGTCAGGGACTGCAAACATGCAGTAGCAGATTGTTGAACACAAGACATGCTATATGGGTTATAGGAAACCTAGACTGTTGACGCATTACAATACAAATTCACATTACAATACAAATCCATGCTTCTCTAAAGGTCCAGTGCACGATATGTGATATAATATCACAAATGTCCTTCCCAGATTTATCGACAGAACACTGTTTATTTTATAGTCTGTGAAACCTGTAGGACATTGCAACCATTTGAAAGAGGAGTGTTCGCCATGTATCCCTAGACACTGTCATTACATTGACACTGTAATTCTGTATGTAATATTTACTGGTATAATTAAGGCTTCTCTGTTTTCTTGTTTATGTAACTTCTTAACTGCTTGAACAGCTTTTCTTTTTGGGTGTACATGCCCTAGCCTGCCATTAATATGCCCTGGTGAAAAGGGGTGGGGTTCAAACTTTTGCTTCTGCTCTCATCTTTGGAACTTTTCTTTATCTAGCAGTAGCTGAGGAATGTGGTTTGCCTGGCTTAGAACATCAAGGTGAGAAATGCCCCTTCAGGGCCTAGCACTGAGCAGTTGCAGCCTGTATAACCTATATATTGCACATATTTTCCTGTGCTCAGGATAGCATATCACATTCTCAACTCATTAGAGGTCAAATAAAAATTTAACTCATACTAACCATTTATAATTTATAGCCCTTTATAATTTGATCCTTTTCTCTTTTTATTAGACATTACAAGTTTGTGAAAACTCAACACAATGCTATTTTTGAATGGCCTTCATTATTTCTTCCGTGCTGTATAGAAAAAAATAAAGGCTGTACCTCATACATACTAGTATAGTCTCATGCACATGCATGCTTAGTTTTTGCCAGGCTGTTAAACAGTAGCTGCAAGAGAAATGTATAGCTATGATTAATGTTTGGGAGTGGGTGTGAGTGATCCTCCACTGGGTATGACTAAGAGGTCTTTCAGACACTGCATTTTTGCAGGCTTGTTTGATTTCTCCAAGCTGTCTGTGCACTGAAATACAGGCTATGTTACACTCTGTGTATGAATGGAACTGTCATTACGGCACCATACAATACAAGTAAGTGTAAGTTATTAGTAATCAAAAAGTCATTAAAGTGTATTGATACTAAAATCTATTTTTTATTTATTTATTTTTTTATTTGTGGTAGAATGCTAGAGCCATCAACTAACTCTCCATGTGGTGGAGTGGTGCCTTAATTGCATACATTTATCTTTGCATTCTCCAAGCTATTACTATTGGCCCATACAATAAAGCTTGATAACTGCAATATTGTTTTTTTTTTTTTTTTTTTTGCTGTGCCTGAAAGACTGTTTTTTTTCCTCCATATTTTAGGATCTTGTGTCCCAAAAACAAGCAAAATAAAACTAAAACAAGAATGGGGGATTATTGTTTTTGTTTTTTTGTGTGGGACTAAATTTTTCTTTACTGTTCAATGCACTATACATTTCTCAATGACAAAATCAGAAAGAGCAAAAACCTCTCTGTAGACAGTGCTGTACTGCCTGAATAACAGAGACGTGTGTGACTTGATGTCCCTTGAATGTCTTGTAGAAACATGATCTGTGTTGCCCCTCTGCCCTGACACATGTGACAAAGATGAAAATAGCGTCAAAACATTCCATGGAGTATTCCACCTCTCACATTACCTGGAATTCAGCTACGACATTCAGAGAGAGGCTCTTACAAAATCTACTCCACTAACAACCCTAGTCCTATTATAAATAAATACCTTCTCACATAACCACCTAGTGGAAAATTTGTAGAGTAAAAACTGAGACTTATGATATTAAATGAATAAAGAATTACAAGAGCACATTGACATGTCACCTGTGGTATAAAAAGAAACATATTTAGACCTTCTCCTATGCTCCATGTTTATGGGGGATGTGTCCCAAAAACATTTTCTAGTCAGAATTTTTCATCACCCTCAAAGGAAGCCCAACATGGCTTAAGTATAGGTGAAGTCACAAGCCGCTCATGCTATAACATCAATAAGTTGCATGTTTCAGTCTACTTATCTAATCAAATCTTTATCTTGATTGACTGTTAAAAGTATAAGGTCTCACAAAACAATAGCTTTGTTTCTTTGTACCAGATTGCTTTGCAAAGATTTGCATTGTTCCATGATAATTTGATGCTTTGAACAGTAAAAGCACTATCTATTTTCTGTAATTAAATTCAGTGTATTCTGTATGAAAGTAAGTATCAAAGTAGGAAGCAGACAATGTGCTCTAGAACAGTGGTCCCTAACCTTTTTTGAGCTCATGGACCACTAAATGCACGGACTGTGGCCTGGAGCCGTGTGTCACTCAAGTGATGTCATGATGCCAGAACCTGCCCACTCTCCCATTGCAGGTCTGGTTGGGGACCCCTGCTCTAGAACCACATTTTGCACAATTACTTATCCTACTATTCATTTGAATGTCTTTCTTCAATTTCATGCTTACTTATATATTGATTAATATCAGTATATATGCTACTTTGATTATATATTACTAGGGTTTAGGCTCCTGAATAGATTTTTGGGCTTGATATAACTTTTTACAAACTTTTTGTCAGCAACTGTAAATGCTTGTGTGCTGGATACATATCAGATTGCATTGACAGTATTTTAGCTGGGCTTGTTTGTCCTGTTCAGTTGTTAATGGCACTACGGCTGACCATACACATTCATACAATCATTTGATATTGAAACCTATTGCAAGAAAGGGGAATTTGATTTTCCTAGAAAAAGAATGTTTGGTCCCGGCAGGGAATCCCATCTATTTTAACCAAAGTGATACTGTCTTTGTGCAGAAGCATTGCATAAAACCCAACTGTCTCTGATTTGGATAGACTGTCTGCCTTTCAGAACTAAGCCACTCTGTCCCTCTTTTCTCCATAATTTTGGTGGATGTATACGCCCCTAGAAAAAAATGTAATATTTAACAATTAAAAAAATGTTATGATGGGTGTGTCATTTGCCATTTTGTCATTCTTCAGAAGTTTGGTGGTATGCCTGCATTGTTTGCAAGTGAAAGCGTTTTTGACTAGCCTCTATAATAAATCATAAAAAGGAATTGGCAGCATTAGATTAAAGCCCTCCACATGTGACATCCTTTAGACCAAACCCTTTGATATTTACATAGCCTTTTATTTGTGGAATAAAGTAGAATGTGCAGGTGACAAAGTTCAGATGGGCATCTGATTATTTTAAACTTTGTTCTATGTTGTTCCACAAATCCAATCAAGTTTATACCTATACCTCCCCTAGCCTTCCCATTTACCCCTCCTCCTCTTTTGTGTTTATGGTCTAATGCAGTGGTCCCCAACCTATTGGAGCTTGCATGCTCCAAGCCGCACATGCATGGGTAGCCATGTGTCGCTCAAAGGGGAAGAAATGTCCCCTCAGAGTGACGTCATGATGCCAGAACCTGCACACTCTCCCATCGCAGTTGATAGGATATCAGAACCCGCCCACCGCCCTGAGCCTGCAATGTGTACGGCAGACATGATCAGTGCCTCTGGCCGGCCACAGTTGTGGCCCACCTGTCAGACGGGCAAGAGGTTAGGGACCGCTGGTCTAATGTACGGAGACTATGGTTTACAATACTGCTGATCTAAGTTATTCCCATATTTTCTTTTTCTACACTCTGCCGTTATTGTTTAAAAATAAAAAATGTTATAAAAAAAAAAAATTAAGATTAGGAACTTCTACACCGAGCAGAACATTGTAACATCAATATTGATAAGGGTCATCCAAAATGATAGCAAATCTATACAGAAATTTAAATGTTGAGGTTTTATAAAGTTTTAGGTTTTATCTCCATGGTCTTTTAGGTAAGAAGTCTGTCTGTATTTGCACTTACATATTTGCCTAAAATCAGAAAGAATTGAATTTAAAATGTTAACCCTCTGGTTTTCTAATGTACATATTGCTTTATTTCTGTTCAGTTTTACTTTGGTCCACCACTCAGCTGTGAAACCAAAAGCTGTGTTTGAAGTAGCTTGCATACAAACCATTTTTTTTAGATATTTCAAATCACTGTACATTACAAAAACTGAGTAGTATGTATTAGTCAAGAGACTCAAATTATCTTCAGCTTGATAGGCCCTTAAGCTGCGTACACACGGCAAATTTTTCTCGCCCGATAATCGGTATCGGCCAATTATCGGGCGAAAATCTGCCATGTGTACAGTCGGTCGTCGACGACCGTCCTGGCAGATCCATGGACGATGGACGACGACCGATCCTAATGAAAGGGAAGGGGAGAGCGCGCAGCAGGGTGCCGCTCCGTCGCTCTCCCCCTCCCCTCTCCATAGAGCATGAACGGTGCTGTATGTACAGCATCGTTCATGCATCGTGCAGTCTTTTCTCGTTGGAAAGGATCGTGAAAGATCCTTTCCAACGAGAAAAATTGCAGGTGTGTATGCAGCTTTAAACTGTGCAGTAAATTTTGTTGATCTGAAGGTCGGCTCCAAACACAACAAAGAACTAATTGTAGAATATAAATGTTTTGTCCAGCCTGTTGGATAATCATAAGGCAATTTTATATATTGGATCATCATGCGTTTTAGTTTTGGCAGACATTTTATTATGCCACTCATTTTCTACTTGCCTATGCATGATTTAAAAACTTAGTCAGTGGAAAGTGCAAAGTCATATGTATGGTATTTTAATCACACTTGGTTTGAATGTTTATTGCAGTTTGAATTGGACACATTACGATATTGGTCATAAAAAAAGCAAAGAAGCTTTATATTTGTAAAATTTATTTTTTTGTCTCTAGAGTGTTCCTTGCCAGGACTCGGTCATATTATACCATTTGGATCTATGCAATGTTATAATATTTGCAGCCACTTTTGGTTCCATATAAAAGTAGAACTACTAGCTGCTTTTCCCTCCCATTTCTCCTATTGCTGCTGTATCTGATTTAAATATTCCTTAATTTACCAAAACCCTCTAATTCAATTTGTGGAGAATGTACAGGTGTTTGCATTTTTCAATTAGAATTTCTGTCACCTAATATATGACCCGTTGCATTTTGGGAAGAATACAATTAGGTCCTTGTCTAAAGTATTGCACTCTGGATGATGTTTGTATGTTTTTCTTGGGCAATTGGATAAGGGTAATTTGGCAGTTCTGTTTACAATTACCAAAGCTTATCAAAAAGTAAACATAATGTAAGCTGCTAAAGGACAGTTTCTATGAAGTTCAGAAACATAAGGGTGGTTGGCTAGATAGCTGTAACAGATTGTTAGCTTTGTTGTCTACTGCATTACCTGTGAATAAAAAGAAGTTTAAAATTTAAGTTTGACTAATCTCTCTATCTTTATTGATGACGTAGCTAAGGTTGTTAGGCCAAGCTGATCAATGAACTGTGCATGGCAGCCCAGGTTCTATGCAGGTACAGGTGTTCTATACAAGTAAGGACAACAGATTTAAAACAAATCTAAGTTTCCAAGGTGACTTTTCTTAGCAATATAGTAAAAACACAATATTTATTAAATGTATACTGCTTATAAACAGACAATTTTGTAGGAATAGAATTCACATGGCACTAATGCATTGAACTTCCGAGAGCCTAACCTGATGGTAAATCTGATTAAGAAAATTGTGGCAAGATTGCATGATCATCAGTGTTTCTTTTTTAAATGACCTCTAAAGGTAGGTCATTTTTTTCACATTGATACATTACCCAGAACCCACTAAATAAACTTTAGGCTTTGTAGACTGAGTTTTAATTATTTTACTCACAACTTGCAGTGCATATGGGTAATCGAGAAGTTGTAGGTAGTTTAAATAAGATAATATAGTTTTATTAGATAATAATGTGATGTACTTAGGGTATTAGACACCCAGGACAGCTTATTTTTAATATCATGCAGTATAAAACATTTTTTCCTTGGTATCGTGATTGAGGAAGACTGTTCTAGAAGCAAAATAATTAAAACCATTATATACAAAACTAAACTTTGTTCAGTTAAACTGACCTGGATATTGTAATATATTAAAAAATTATTTATGTGCCCAGGATTTATGGCTGACCAGTTTCCAGTCAGATAAGCTAAAGGAGAAAACCTTTAAAAAAGAAAACAAAAATGTCACAGTTACCGCTTTTTATTTTTCCCCCCCAAATATTTGATTTTTGGACATCAGGCTTAAAAAAAAAAAAACGTTGAAGGTTTGGCAATTACTAGTTCCGAGAAAGGGGATATAAATGTGGATTTCTAATCTGAGAAAAATGTTCCTTCTATTAGAGTGTGGAGTATGAGGCAGAGGAGTGTTTCAACTGCAGATGTTGTAGACGTGTTTAGGGCAGATTCTGTCCTTTCCCTTCTCAGTGTGTAATCTGAGAGGTATATGTGGCATTATACATAGATAAACCAGCTCTGCTAGATCACACAATCTGCTTTGCGTGTCTGTGCATGGCCTGCCTGCATTCCTACACCTCAAAGCGCTTCTGTTCTCAGAACACAACAATCTTGCTTTGTTTCTAAACTCTATCTTCTCCTTTCCTAATAACCCCATATTTTTTTAAGTTGCTGTGGAGTTCCTGCCAAACACTTTTTTTTCCTCCTCCCTCCCTCGCCCCATTCACACCCCCTTCTCTCTGCACATCTATGTGCTTGATAGCCCCTCCTTAGCCAGTCCACACAGAAGTCAGATTTCATTTTTTTTCTTCGCTTCAAGTTTGGAAAAATATTCCAAAAGCTGTTGTAATCCGTGCATACACAAAGTTTATTAACGGTTGCAACAAAAATAGGAAGCTCAAAACGGCTGGAAAGAAAGCTTACTTATTTTAAAAAGCACTGTATATTATCATAAATCTTGTATTGTGTACAGTTAAACAATCACCTTTTTATTCACACTGAATAAATTAATGTTTAGCTGCACTCATACTGAAATCATAGGTGACTAAGAGCTGCCTAGTCCCTAACATTATCTCCAGATTCTACTACGGTTTCCAAATTCTGCAACATAACAGTTAGTGCATGTGCAGTAAAAAGGGTGTTCATTTTTTGGCAAGGAAACTATATAAATATTGTTTTGGGAATTTTTTTCAGCATTACAAAACATTTAAATTGATTGTGAGACACTACTTGGTTATTATTAACAGTTATTAATTGGGGTGGATGCTACAATACATCAGGTGTTGTATGGACATGCTTTGGACAAAAAAACAGATCTAATGGCTGTAGGTGTAGCAAGTACATTTGTGTTTTCTACAGAACAAGTATATCAGATCTTACAATAAGCACATAATATATTTTATAAATGTGTTTAATGTAAAAAAAAAAAGAAAAAAAAAAAGCTGTGTGGAAAATACCTGCTTGCTTTAAGGGTCATGACAATTTAGCAGTCTTTCAGTATAATTACTTTGGAGACAAGGGTCCCCATCTATCCCTCATCAGAAGGGATGACCTTTTTATTCTGTAAAATGTTTCTACATTAATTCTGTGTGTAATTCCTGAGCAGTAAAAACATGGTGTGATGTGGAGTCTAGAGTTTAGAATCTTGACGGAATCATTTTTGGCAGAATTTTTCTTCTTCTAAGGTTCTATACAATGACAATTTGACTTAGAATTGGTATCTCCTTGGCATAGCTGCTCAGAATTGTGTTTAAATCTTAGCAACCAGATTTGGGCCAGAATATAACCACCAGTTTAAATGGTAACTTGCATAGAATAGACTGTTGTGGGTAATGATCGCAGCAGAATTTTTAACTGGTTGTTAGACATGCTTGGAGCTCACCTAAACTCAAAAATAAACAATATTTAAAGCACTAATTGTAATTAATGGTATTTTAAATACTACAAAACTGTACAAATTCATTGTTGCTTGCACAGATCCACACAGACATGATCTGTTACATATGCTCCAAAGCTGGAGAAATATTATATCTACCACTTTGCTTGTATATTTTAGAATTCGAATTCACATTGTTAAGTTTTATGTTACGTTGTGCTTTAATTTTAATTTATTCAGCCCAACCCAGTACACCAAATGGCTCTTTTGGCTAGGCTTTGCAAGTTGCATCACAGAAAATGATTGTGTCTGAGCACTATATACTGAAATGGGTGTGTTGATAATGATGTAGCATTGAAGTTTTTGAATCTAATAAGAATACAAGTTGGATTATAAAAATATTATTACTAAAAAAAGGCAAGTACCATACCTCCGAACAACTGCATTGGATCCAAAATCCCTGCTGTTTATTACCTTTGTAATGAACAGCCAAATTATCTAGGAACAATATTATAAAATCAGCAGAACTGGGTTCTAAGTTAAGGCTTATTTCAGTTGCAGTTAATACAAAGGTAATAAACAGTGGAAATATTTACAACTCAAAGTAAAAATTCACAATCTTAAAGATATGCCTACAAGTAATGTTAGCAGACTCCATGACTCTACAGTGGCTAGTGGGTAAAATAAAAAGTACTCACTAGTTGTTGTATAAAAATGGGATTCGCAATAGGCAAACATCAATATAGCACCATTATTGTGGCTGCAAAAATGCCTTTCTGTTGCAATACTTAATGTCCTTCAATAGCAGGGCAGTAGGAAAATAAACAAACATGAAGAATCTAGGAATGTATTTTAGGAAAGGAATTTTGACTTTTTACACTTTGCATCAATACCTTTGTACATCCAGTTTTTACTTTGTAAAGGTAGCACTGGCATCACTGTACAGTATATAGTCTTTGCAGAGCTGTAGAAGGCACTTCAAGCTGCCTGCAAAATCTATAGGGGGAAGTGGGTAGTATAGCATCACATACAACTCAAAAGTCAGTTGCTAACTTGGTATACCCTTCGTTCTGCCATTTGGGTTTTTTGGTATTGGGTATAGTGTTCCACGTTCACCTTTAATACACATTACGGGTGTTTGCTTTTTGTCTTTACGTTTAAACTGATGACTAGCTTGTGCACATCAGACATTTTAATCCATTAGTTTCAGGATCTAGCAGAGGGCATATTTAAGATGTCTTGATACAAAGCTCTGTTGTCTGGTTAATATGGGTCCCATGGTTTGTTGATCTGTGTCCAGAGTCATGGGAGAAGGCGACTTTGCCTCTGAATGTTTGTATATTATTTACACAGGGAGGTTTGTTTAATGTCACATGGCTTTTATGGATATCCACGTTTTATAAAGGCCCACACCCTTTTCAATCTGTCTGTGTGTATGTATGCAGAATATTTGAAGACTTCATTGTATTCCCTTGTATGAAAATTTATGACCTTGTATTTAAATATAAGCTCAATGCCAATCCTGAGATTCTTGAGTTTATTTGACTGCTTTATTTCTTCTTTCCAACAGTCTGAGGTCCCCATGCAAACATCCGTGCAGAACGAGCCAGCAAGGTCTTATAGAAGGTGACTAACTCAACAAATCAAGGTTATTAATCCTTTTTTTTTTTCGTGTAGTTACAAATACAACACAGTAACTTAGTGTATAGCATTTGAAAAAGTTAAGGTATCACGGGAAAAAATGTGTTGGTGCTAGTTTTTGGTAAGAGTTGTTACTTAGGTAGGTGTAAGTTGCAGACAGCTTTACAAAAATGTTTGCCAGCACACTGAAGAGGAGCCTAACATGGCCTCTGGTCAATTGGTTTCCTGAAGGGTTTTTAGAAAAGTAATGTTAAATCAGTGGTCGTCAACCAGTGGTCAGCGGCTCTGGCCGGTGCATCCTCGACCAGGGTCAGAAGAAGGACCCCGCTGGGGGGATGCACCAGCCAAAGGCCCGAAACACGTCCCTGTACAAGTCCCAGATGCGGGGAAATGGGCGGGCTGTGTTGTGTCCCTGGACATAACCAGCCCACTTTCCCATCGCAGGCTTAGATCTGTGCTGGGAAAGTGGACGGAGCTACATCACAATGATGTCACTATGGGGGGGTTTCTCCCCCTTTGATTGACACCTGGCTCCCCGTGCATGCGCAGTCAGGAGCCGGTGATTTTAGTTGTCCGCGGAACCAAAAAGGTTGGCTACCACTGTGTTAAAATATACTGGATTTTCATACTTCTTGACACCAATATCATTTTATAAATGTAATTTAAAAGTGTTGGAAACGGAGCTTTAAAAGTAAGACCCTATTTAATGCACAGCGCTGTGTATTATATTATAATTAATATAATATTAATAATATTATTAAGACTAGTATTGGCCTCTTGATGCCAAAAAATAAGCCTCCTTTCCATCCTAAAATATGCAAACAATCAAACTTTATATTGTGAATATATTATGTTTGTTTTGAGAGTTTCATCCTAGGTGAGTTGGTGTGAGCAGCTAGGGTGGAGACCACATTAAAATAATTGGATGGGTTGGGCGCCATTATGTCCTAAGGCCACTAAAGTACTTGGTCCAGTTTAATGCAAAATAAAACCCTTGAGACAATAAGCATCATGTTAGCTTTTCAACAGCAAAGCATACTTTGAAGGTATTGTACATTGTTATCAAATTCAGACAATTTTGATTTTTTTTAAATTATCATTTGTCTTATTGATCTCAAATGCATTTTTCACCAAATCTATATAGTTAAAATGTAACTGGGTCGCACAATATTTTATATTATGTTCTATGTACAATTTGGTGATTTAAATACTTTGTGAAGTTACTGAAAAATATCTTAAGCATCTGATCTTTCTAAAAGGGGCTAAATCGGAAGTTCATGATATAACAAGCTTTGCTTTCAGTGTAGCTAACTGCAAATACCATTTCAATAAAAGTAATTTTAGTGTTAGAACTAATGTTTCCTTGACTCAAACCCTCTGCTACCCTCAAAATTAGGTATGACTCAGCCTGAAAGCCTCCATTTTGTATCTCAAAAGCTTGGTCATGTGGCTGTGCCATGCAGTATGTGTAGCTTCTGCCAAGGATTTTTGTGTTTGGTACTCCCTCTGCTGGTTGACTGCAGTATTAGGTTAATTTTTGAGCATTGTCAATTTTCAAATTGGATTATACTGGGTTGTTTACTTGTTCTACAATGTATGCTGGGAACATTTCAAAACACATTGCACATTATAGTAAATATTGTGAACATTTTTTTAATAGTGACATCGCCAGTCACTCTTGTAATAAATAACCTGCCTACCCACAATATTTACATTTTTCAAGCTTATATCCACTTTCAAATAGCTGTCCTTGTGCAAGAAAAATTTGCAGTGCACTGATAGGGTGCATTTGGGGAGCCATTAGGAATGGTGTCTCAGGTGTTGTGTTAATGCAAGATTTTCTGCATGGCGTGCCATGGGATCACTATGATATCTGAAATGCACAATCTAACAGGGCAGCTGTCATGTAAAACATTGTTACATAGGAAGCAGTCTGCATATTCTGCTTGATGAAGTTTAATAAAATATCCTCAACTTGGGCATTTTGAAGAGGAATAATAATGTAGGTAAAAGATGACTAGACAGGTTCTAATTTCTCGCATTTGATAAATTTATGTTCCTGGGTTTGTTTATTTCCTACCTGAGGCTCCAGTTTGTGTTTGTAGTTTGTTTGTGTTGTGTACTGATTACCTGGTTCTGACTTTGGCTTGTTTTTAAATACTCTTGTTTGCTGCCTGCCCTGACCTGGTCCTGTTCTGAGATTGCCTGACAATTTTGTACCATGCACCAGTTTCCTCTGCAGTCAGCCACCATCTGCACGAGTGTGTCTGAGGGCCACAACCTGGGTTCCATCTGCAGCAAAACCCATCACTCCTTGCGGGGGGGTGTTCTGGTGAGCACCAGGCAGTTCCTTAGACTCTGCGCCTCCGCTCACAGCTCCTCCAAACGTGCGGATAGCACAGAGGGTCTACTCTCCTGAGTATTCGTGGCGTCTGCCATGACCGTACTAAAATATAGCTTGTGAGGGCTCCAAAGCCTGTGCAGATTCCACCTTCCCCCCACATGTCGCTGATTAATTGTGTGAATGGGTTGGTAGGGAAGAGTCCTTGATGTGACTCAGGGCTTACATGTTTGGCGTATGCAAAACGATGACACTTGTATACATATTAATGTGTCCTAATTGTTCTAAAACTATGCCTTTCCCATTCTGTTTTCAAAGATGGAGGAGGAGGATACTCGAGAAGTTTTGCTACCCAACTGGCAAGGCAGTGGGTCTATGGGTCTGACCCTAGACCAGAATGAGGAAGGAGTGTATGTAAAACAATTGGTGGAAAACTCACCAGCTGCCAAAACAGGAGTTGTTAAAGAAGGTAAGTGGTTTGGAGTCAGAAGAAGGATTAGGGCTGGTTCACCTGGAGTGTTCTGAAGTGGTGTGGTGTGCCAGCAACTTTGTATTAGGTGTTTTGGGGCCATACTTTGTTACCACCATACTCTCTTACCATACTCTGTTACCACCTTGCTGATATAATACCTGAAATCAGCAGGAAAGAAGAGAGATGATTCCCTTCTAAAAATAATTTCCTTCTAAAATGTTTGCATGTTCTAGTAAGCTCTTTAAAAGAAAACCTGTGTGAAAGGGTCTATAGATCCACATACTGGCTGGAAATACAGAAATATTTGCAATATTTCCAGGGCCTGATTTGTAATGGTTTTTTCACTATACCAGCTAGTTTGTGCTCAAGGGTCAAATAAGGGAGGGTGGAATTGGTGATAGTGGAAAGTCATTGGTGGGAGCCATGATGGTTGTGTGCAGAACAGCCCTATGCTAAGCACTTTTATAATGATAATATTACAGCTACAATAGCAGTACATATGTCAACGCTGGTATCTATGGCCTAGGTGGCCTTGTGAGAAATCCAGCCCTGAATATTTCATTTTTATCTGACTAAAATGAATTCTTTCAAAAGTAAACATAAAACTGTGAGCTTTCAACACAATTAGAAAAAATACATGGAAAAACAATATACATTTTATTGATTTCTTACTTGACAAGGAAACACATGGTATTAGTACCTGACTGTTTAAGTTGTTTACTGCTAATATGAATCTTGTGCAGTAGGAAATTTCTTTTTCTTAAAAATATATTTTTTTATTTAATAAACCTTAATACTTTAGACAAAGACATTTATGCTTAAATATTTAAGTCCTATCGTAGTTTACAGAGTAAAACTGTTTGTTGCTCATGCATTAGACCACCTATTGATCTTAAATGTAGAAAGCATGAGCTAAAGTGATTCTTCACCATTAGAGCAGTTTTTAAAAACTTAAAGCTGTTTTCCTGCAAACTAACACTGTACTTCCAGCATGTGTTTCAATTGAGGCATAAAGCAATTAGCTGGAAAATGTTTTCAGAATGAATGGTTTACATTTACATTTTCCTATGTTCAGGTGACCAGATTGTGGGTGCGACAGTCTATTTTGACAACATGTCGTCAGAGGACATTCAGAAGTTGCTGGCAAATGTTGGGCAGCATACAGTAGGTCTGAAGCTACAAAGGAAAGGTGATCGATCCCCTCTGCCTGGTGCAACATTTTCACATGATGTCTTTAGTGTGAAAAGTCCTGATGTTGTTCTGGTGAGCAAGCTTTTTAATTCCTCATTTTCCTAATGCAATTATGGCATTTAAAAATGAAAACTCTGTGTGATACTGTGTCCAATGAAAAGAAAATATAATTCCATTTTTCATTCAGACCAAAATTTTATTTGCTGCGGATGTTCCTCAAGGGAGATTCACTCATTATCCTGTTGACCAACGTAACCTTGACTGCAAGTTAGGGTAAAATCTATATTGGCCTAACAAGGAACGGAAATAAAGGGCTAATCTATTAATTGGGAAAATTGTACCAGTGGCAACTGTGTAAAAGAGAATTCCCTGAAACTTCTGCTATAGCTATAGGACATGAAGTGAACTAAAATTTCCATAATAGGGCAAAAAAACGTTAACCACCTCTGTACAAAATGTGTGTGTGTGGGGGGGGGTTCCCTCATTTCTGATATTAACCCCCGACTAAAGTGAAAATCACAGCAATAGTTAGTTAGCTATACAAATATATAACTTGAAGTGATCGTCGTGCTAAGAAGAATTTTGAAAGACCAGTGACTAAGTGCATGGGTCTGGTAGGCTAGAACAGCCTATTACATATTAGTTCACTTGCGTAAGAAAACATAATATTGAATTCCAGCTAAAATAATGTCATTATGTCATAATGTCACAATGGCAATTACTGAACCAATCAAGTTTTGCTGCACTGAGCATGCTAATTTGATTTAAAAAAAAAAAACTACAGTTGTGCAGTGCAAGTACCTGAAATCAAAATCCTTTCAATTTATATCCAAATCCTAAAAACATTGTATATTTATTCAGATTTCAGCATGTGTTATTAGCGTACCCTACATGTGTATTTCCTTAGTGTGCATGGGGAGAATTCTGGTTAAGCAATTGCATGGTCATCCAGCAGTAGCACAACCACAGATATTACCTTGTAAGAGCAAATATGATTTCTAATTCTTAATTGTAATCTATAAACATTTCTTAGATGAGGTAGGAAGAGGAAAAACAACCGGATTGTTCTACTCATCAACAGTGATTGTGTCCCACATAGCTTTTACTGTGATACATGTGTAAAATTAGACATGTATTTTTCATTTACAATTTGTAACTGTATTGTTTTCTAGAGTGGAGATGATGAGGAATACAGACGGATTTACACAAAAAAGATCAAGCCACGTCTAAAGTCAGAAGAGACTCTGGAACCAGAGACTCAGACAAGGACCATCACAGTTACAAGGAAAGTAACCGCTTACACTGTTGATGTGACTGGAGCAAAGGACTCAAAAGAGATTGACATAAGTAGTCCTGAATATAAAATAAAGATCCCTCGCCATGAAATAACTGAAATATCTAAAACCAGTGTGCAGACAGATGAGGGTAAAACTGTTATCCAAATTCCTGGTATTGATGTGTCTGGCAAAGGCTTTCAAGCAGAAAAAGAATACAGTGTCTCCCTGCCAAGTGACTCTGTGCAAATGCACAGTACCACTGTGAGGTATCATGAACAGGGCAAAGGACAGTTTGAGTTTCCTGGAGGCAACAGTGAAGTTGATGCAAGTGTCCAAGCTGGAAGCACCTCTTCCTTAAGCATTAATTTGCCTGGTGTAAATGTTTCCTCTCCAAAGTTCCAGAGTTATGAAAAGAAATTTGAGATGAGAACATCCAGATTCGAAACTGAGCATGATGTTAGGTTTAAAGGCCCCAGTGTTGCTGGAAGCTCCTCTGTAGATTTTGGCCTTACAAGTCCTGACAATACTAGGGTGCCTAAAGAGGATACATCAGTAACCTCTAAAACTGACTTTCAGTCATCCAGTGTGAAGATCAAGGGTCCACAGACTGACATCGGAAAACAGACTGTTAGTGCAAAACCACAGTTGGATCTCATTTCACCATCAGTTGAAGGAAAAGCCACTACACCAAAAATAGGCGTTGCTGTACCTGGTGTGGATGTAAAAGTACCAGAATCAAACTTGGACGATTCTGTGGGAAAGATACACATACCATCATTTAAAATGCCAAAGTTTGGTGTCCTGGAAACAAATGAAGAGATATCGGAAACTGGCACTAAGCTTCCTGGAACTTATGTTTACTCATACACAACAGAGGGTAAGACTAGTGTCAAAATGCCTGACATTGACAGATTTAAATTCAAAAAAGATTTGCAAGGTCCTACAGTTGGTGTCACAGATTCACAGGCTGCATTTGCCAAAGTGAATATTAACGATCCTCAGTTAGGTTTGCATGGATCACTGGACTTGCCAAAAGAATGTAAGGGTGACTTGTCAGGCACGGTTTTGAAAGGTTCAGAGGTAAATATTGCAATGCCCAAATTTAAAATGACAAAATTTGGAATTGCAGAATCCAATTTGCAAGGTTCAGATGTGGATATGAACGTTAAAAAACAAAACATTGACACCTGATGTAGACATTGAAGGACCTGAGGGCAAAATAAAAGGCCCTAAATTCCAAATGCCCTCAATGAATATAGGATTACCAAAAGTATCAATGCCTGATGTTGATCTGAATTTGAAAGGACCCAAGTTGGAAGGAGATTTAAAAGGTCCCAAAATTGACCTCAAAGGCCCAGAGGTAGATCTTGAGGCTCCAGATGTGCATATTGATGGTAAATTAAAAGGTCCCAAGTTCAAGTTACCTTCAGTACATATGCCAAAAATGTCAATGCCTGATATTGACTTAAATTTAAAAGGCCCTAAGATAGAAGGAGATTTGAAAGGCCCTAAAGTTGACAGTAAAGCACCAGAACTAGACATTGACACTCCAGCATTAGAATTGGAAGCTCCTGATGTCGATCTAAAAGGTCCAGAGGGGAAATTTAAAATGCCCAAATTTAAAATGCCCAAATTTGGTGTTTCTAGTCCAAAAGCGGAGAGTCCAGACATTGATGCTAGCCTTCCCAAAGGAAGTATTGATATTTCTGCTCCAAATGTGGAGATTCAAGCTCCTAATGTAGACATTGAGGCACCAGAGGGCAAAATAAAAGGTCCCAAATTCAAAATGCCTTCAATGCATATTGGGTTACCAAAGGTATCAATGCCTGATGTTGATCTCAATCTGAAAGGGCCCAAATTGGAAGGTGATTTGAAAGGTCCAAAAGTTGACATCAAAGGCCCAGAGGTAGACCTTGAGGCTCCAGATGTGGATATTGATGGTAAAGTAAAAGGTTCCAAATTCAAGTTACCTTCAATGCACATGACAAAAATGTCAATGCCTGATTTTGACTTAAATTTGAAAGGTCCTAAGATAGAAGGAGATTTGAAAGGCCCTAAAGTTGATCTTAAAGCCCCAGAAATAGATGTTGAAGCTCCAGGATTAGAATTAGACACCCCTGATGTCGATCTAAAAGGTCCAGATAGCAAATTTAAAATGCCCAATGCACATGCCAAAAATGTCAATGCCTGATTTTGACTTAAATTTGAAAGGTCCTAAGATAGAAGGAGATTTGAAAAGTCCCAAAATTGACATCAAAGGCCCAGAGGTTGATATCGAGGCAACTGATGTAGATATTGATGGTAAAGTGAAAGGCTCCAAGTTCAAAATGCCTTCGGTACATTTTCCAAAAATGTCTATGCCTGATGTTGATCTCAGTCTGAAGGGCCCTAAAGTAGAAGGAGATTTGAAAGGTCCCAAAGCTGATTTAAAGGTTCCAGAGGGTAATGTTCAGACTCCTGATATTGATTTAGAAGTCCCAGATGTAAATCTTAAAGGGTCAGAAGGAAAACTTAAAATGCCAAAGTTTAAAATGCCAAGGTTTGGCATTTCCAAGCCAAAAAATGAAGGTCCTAATATAGATATCGGCCTGCCTGCAGGTGAAATTGATATTGAACCTTCAAATCTGGAATTTGAAAGTCCAGAGGCTAAAGTAAAAGGACCTAAATTTAAGATGCCTACTATGCATTTACCCAAAATGTCCATGCCTGATGTTGACCTAAATTTGAAAGGTCCAAAGTGGAAAGGAAGTGCAGAAATTACGGGACCCAAAATGGAAGGTCCTGAAATCGATATAAAAACTCCTGAAGTTGATGTTATTGACCCTAATATAGACCTAGATGGAAAAGGCAAGTTAAAAGCACCCAAATTTCATATGCCAAAATTTGGCTTTTCTGGGTTCAAAGCAGATGGCTCAGATGTTACGTTGCCAAAAGGTGAATTTGAGTTGAGTGGTCCTAAGGCAGATGTTGAGGTTCCAGATGTTGACATTGATGTTTCCGAAAGCAAAATAAAGGGCCCTAAATTCAAAATGCCTTCCCTGGATGTTAGTATACCTGATGTTGATATAAATTTGAAAGGTCCTAAATGGAAAGGAGAGATGGATGTTTCCATTCCCAAAACAGAAGTCAACATGAAAGCACCAGATATTGATGTTGAGGCTCCAGAACTAGAATTAGAGGGTCCAGAAGGTAAAATAAAGGGAGGAAAATTTAAAATGCCAAAACTTTCAATGCCAAATGTTGACTTGAATTTGAAAGGTCCTAAATTTAAAGGAAGTGCAGACATTTCTGGTCCTACACTTCAAGGTCCTGATTTAGATGCTAAGGCACCTGATATAGATATTGATGGGCCAGAGGGAAAATTGAAGGGGTCTAAATTTAAAATGCCCTCAATGAATTTTAATTTGCCTAAAGTTAATATGCCAGAACTGGATCTGAGTTTGAAAGGTCCCAAACTTGAAGGAGAGTTAAAAGGTCCCAAAGCTGAAATTGAAATCCCTGATGTTAATGTAGGAGGCCCCAAAGTGGAAGGAAATAATCTTGATGTGAAAGTGCCAGAGGTAGACCTTGAAGCCCCTGATGTAAATATTGATGGTAAAATGAAAGGCCCAAAATTCAAAATGCCATCAGTGAATTTTCCAAAAATGTCAATGCCAGAATTTGATATCAATTTAAAAGGTCCGAAACTAGAAGGAGACTTAAAAGGTCCTAAAGTTGATATTCAGAAACCAGAAGTTGACCTTGATGTCCCTAATGTAGACATTGATGGAAAAGTGAAAGGGCCAAAATTCAAAATGCCAAAGGTGACTATGCCTGACTTTGATCTAAATGTAAAAGGCCCTAAATGGAAAGGAGGGGTAGATGTTGATCTCCCAAAGGTAGAAGCAGATTTAAAAAGCCCAAATATGGACATGAAAGGACCAGAAATTAATGTTGAAACAGCAGGACTTGATGTGGAGGGTCCAGAGGGAAAACTAACGATTCCAAAATTCAAAATGCCAAAGTTTGGGTTTTCAGGACCCGATGTTGAAGGCCCTAAAATAGATATTAACCTTCCAAAAGCAGATCTTGATATGTCTGGTCCAGATTTGAACATTGATGGACCTGAAGGCAAGGTTAAAGGTGCTAAATTTAAAATGCCATCAGTAAACATTAATTTGCCTAAGGTATCTAAGCCAGAGATTGATCTGAGTATAAAAAGTCCAAAAGTAGAAGGCGATATCAAAGTTCCTAATGTTGACGTTAAAAAGCCTGAGGGGGTTTTTGAAATTCCTGATGTAGATGTTGATGGGAAGGTTAAGGGCACAAAATTCAAAATGCCAACAGTAAATCTCCCTAATGTGTCTATGCCTAATTTTGATTTGAATTTTAAAGCTCCAAACTTGAAAGAAGGGGGTGATGTTTCTCTCCCCACAATGGAAGGCAAATTAGAGGGCCCCAACATTGATGCTGATCTTGATGTCTTAGGGCCGGGATTAGATATTGAGGCGCCTGAAGGAAAAATTAAAGGTCCCAGATTTAAGATGCCCTCCATGAATTTTAACATGCCTAAGGTATCTATGCCAGATGTTGACTTAAGTATGAAAGGTCCTAAATTAGAAGGAGAAGTGAAAGGGCCTAAACCTAAGACACCTGAGGTGGACCTTAAGGGTCCTGATTTAGATCTTGATGGAAAAGTTAAAGGCCCAAAATTCAAGATGCCAACAGTAAATCTTCCAAATGTATCTCTACCTGATTTTGATTTAAATATAAAAGGCCCTAACTGGAAAGGAGATGCAGATGTTTCCTTACCCAAGATGGAAGGAGAAATTAAGGGAACCAAAGTTGACATAAAGGGACCACAACTGGATTTAGAGACACCAGGTGTTGATCTAGAGTGCCCTGAAGGTAGGCTGAAAATGCCTAAATTTAAAATGCCAAAGTTTGGGTTTTCTGGACCCAAAATTGAAGGTGTGGAAGCCGATATAAAAACACCTGAACTGGATTTGGAGGGGCCTGAGGGCCAGGTGAAAGGTCCTAAATTAAAGATGCCTTCACTGGATATTAATATGCCCAAACTTTCCATGCCTGATGTTGATCTTAATTTGAAAGGACCAAAGCTAAAGGCAGGAGGAGACCTTTCAGTACCAAAAATAGAAGGAAGTATTAAGGGCCCAGAAATTAACCTTCCACAAGCTGATGTGGACCTGTCTGGCCCAAAGGTAGATATTAAAGCACCAGAGTTAGATGTTGAACTTCCAGCAGGGAAAGTCAAAGGTCCAAAAATTAAGATGCCATCGCTGAATGTTAATTTGCCACACATATCTATGCCTGATGTAGACCTTAGTCAAAAAAGTCCCAAATTGAAAGGAAGTGTGGATGTACCCGAGGCAAATCTAGATACTAATATAAAGGCACCAAAAATAGATATTAAAGGTCCTGATTTTGATGTCCCCAGCCCAGCTTTCTCTGCAGAATTACCTGAAGGTAAAGTTAAAGGTTCCAAATTTAAATTGCCCTCTTGGGGATTTTCAAAGCCAAGTGTATCTATGCCAGATATAGATATTAATTTGAAGGGTGGTAAGGTTAAAGGTGACATTGATGCATCAAAGGGAGGAAGTCTTAAAGGCCCTGAATTAGGAATAAGTTTGCCAGAAGCGGACATTGATATGCCTGAGGCAAAGAGCAAAAAATCAAGATTTAGGCTGCCAAAATTTAACTTCTCAGGTCCAAAGGTACAGACACCCAGTGCTAATATAAAACCTCCAAAAGCTGATATTGAAGTTAGCGGTCCAGATGTAGAAATACCAACTCTGGAGGCTAAAGGTAAAAGTCCCAAATTCAAAATGCCTTCATTAAACATAACAAGTCCCAAAATGTCTATGCCAGATGTTGAATTAAATGTAAAAGGACCAAAGTTCAAAGGAGATATGGATGTATCTATTCCAAAGGTTGAAGGTGAAATACAGGACCCTGTGCTTGATATCAAAACATCAGATATAGACCTGGAGACTCCAGATGTTTCTTTAGATGGTCCAGAAGGTAAAGGAAAACTTAAAATGCCAAAATTTAGTATGCCAAAAATATCAATGCCTGATGTTGACCTAAATTTGAAAGGTTCTAAAATTGAAGGTGATCTGAAAGGCCCCAAAGTTGATGTTAACACCGCAGATTTGGATATTGAAGCTCCAGGAGTGGAATTCAGTGCCCCAGATGTCAACCTGAAAGGCCCAGAAGGAAAGCTTAAGATGCCCAAATTTAAAATGCCCAAATTTGGAATGTCTGGCCCAAAAGTAGAAGCCCCAGACATTGATGCTAGCCTTCCCAAAGGAAGCATTGATGTAACAGGGCCAAATGTTGATATCCAGGATCCTGATTTACAAATTGAGGGACCGGAGGGCAAATTTAAAGGTCCTAAATTTGAAATGCCCTCATTAAATATCAACTTGCCTAAGGTATCAATGCCTGATTTTGATCTAAATGTAAAAGGTCCCAAATTGGAAGGAGATTTGAAGGGTCCAAAAGTAGATATCAAAGGCCCAGAAGTTGACCTTGAGGCTCCAGCTGTAGATATTGATGGTAAAGTAAAAGGTCCCAAGTTCAAGTTACCTTCAATGCACATGCCAAAAATGTCAATGCCTGACATTGATCTAAATCTGAAAGGCCCTAAAATAGGAGGAGGTATGAAAGGACCTGAAGTTGATATAAAGACCTCAGAGCTGGATGTTGATACTCCAGAACTTGAATTAGAAGGTCCAGATTTCAATGTGAAAGGCCCACAAGGCAAACTGAAAATGCCAAAATTTAACATGCCTAAATTTGGTGTTTCTGGACCAAAAATAGAAGGTCCAGACATTGATGTAAGCCTACCAAAAGGAAATATTCCAAAAGTTGACATTAAGGGCCCAGATGTAGACCTTGAGGCTCCAGAAGTAGATATTGATGGTAAAGTAAAAGGTCCCAAGTTCAAGTTACCATCTGTGCACATGCCAAAAATGTCGGTGCCTGATACTGATTTGAATTTGAAAGGCCCCAAAGTAGGAGATATAAAGGGCCTGAATGTTGACATTAAGGCTCCAAAGCTTGATGTCCAAGGTTCAGGAATAGACTTGGAGGCCCCAGATGTCAACCTCGAAGCCCCAGAAGGAAAACTTAAAATGCCCAAATTTAAAATGCCCAAATTTGGTGTTTCTGGTTCAAAAATGGAGGGTCCAGACTTAGATGTCTCCCTTCCCAAAGGAAAGGTTAATTTAACAGGCCCAAACATAAACATTGAAGGTCCTGAAGGACAGCTTAAAGACTTAAAATTTTGCATGCCATCAACTGATGTCAATTTACCAAACATGTCGAAGCCAGACATAAATGTGAAGGCTCCTGATATTAAAGGAGACATCAGTGGCCCCAAAATAGAAGGTAAATTTGAAGGTCCAGGAATTGACATGCCAACAACTGGTGTCAGCTTGGAATCTCCAGACATCACAGTAAAAACTCCAGCTTTGGACATTGAAATCCCTGAAGGTAATTTAAAACTCCCCAAAGCAAAGAAACCAAAGTTTGGCTTTGGTATTAAGTCACCTAAAGCAGATATAAAATCCCCCTCTGTAGACATAAACCTTCCTGATGCAGAACTAGATTCTGAAGTGCCCGAGATTAGTGTTGGAGGCAAAACAAAAAAGGGGAAATTTAAAATGCCCAAAATTCATATGAGTGGTCCAAAAATAAAAGGCAAAAAAGGGGGGTTTGATGTAAATGCACCTGAAGTAGATAATGACATAAATCTTAATGCTCCAGATGCAGTTTTAAATATTGCAGGGGCTGATGCAGCAGTTTCAACAAATCTTGGTTTAAAAGCGCCTAAAACAAGAAAGCCACTCTTTGGAAAAATTACTTTCCCTGATGTTGAGTTTGACATCAAATCTCCAAAACTAAAAGGAGAAACCTCATTGCAGAGCCCCAGTGCAGAACTAAAGACACCAGATTTAGACATCAGTGGTGGACTTAAGACACCTGAGGCTGAATTTATATCTTCTGGGATTAGCACTGAAGGTCCTGATGTAAAGGTCAAGAAACCAAAATTCAAATTTCCGAATTTTAATATGTCCGGTTCAAAAGTAGAAACGCCAACTACCGATATTGATTTTTCACTATCTAAAGGAGATATTGATCTGTCTGGCCCAAAAATTGTCACCGATATAAAAGCTCCTCAAGTAGATATGACCCATGGTACAATAAATATTATTAGTGAAGGACCTAGTGTTTCAGCTGTACCAGAGATAGATGTTAATCTGAAAGGACCAGAAGTTAAAAGCGGTATGCTTACTTCAGGAAGTATGGAATTGCAAACTTCTAAAGTAGGATTTTCTGGATCAGGAGGTAAAATTAACTTGCCATCACTTGATGTTTCTACCCCAAAAGTCTCTGAATCAGATTTTAATATTAATTTAAAAGGACCAAAGGTTGAAAGTGATTTGGACATTTCTACTGGAGGGAAGAAGCCAGGTATAACTGACTTGCCATCTAGAAATGTAAAAGGTTTAGATACTCACATTACATTACCTCGAGTAGATATATCTGGTTCACACCTGCATGAGTATAAGATACAAAAAGGGGACATTTCTCTAACTGGGCCAGATGTTGGTTTTTCCAGTGTTTCTGGCAAAATTGAAAGTAAAGACTTAGAAATGAAAGGGTTTTCTTTTCAGTCGTCGGGTGCAGTGAAAGGTTCAGCTCCTGGGATTGACTTTTCTCTAAAGGATGCTAAGATAAATGAAGGCTTTTCATCTGGACAAAGTGAGTTGACTGTACCAAAAGTAAAAGGTGGTTTGGATGTTCAAGATATAGGTAGAAATCTAGAAAGTTCTGGTGTAAAAATCACTTTCCCACGCCTTTTGATGCCTAAATTCACATCATCTGGACCAGAGTTGACAGGAAGAGAGGTGGGAGTTGATGTAGATTTTCCTTCAGCAGATGTGCATTTGAAAAAGTCTGGTGAGGCTGACTTAGAAATTGATGAAAGTGAGGTTAAAATAAAGAAATCCAAGATAAAAATGCCTAAACTGAACTTCAAGTCTAAAGCAAAAGGAGAAACCAGCCTTCCAGATGTCTCAGTTTCTGGATCAAAGGGAGACCTTAAAAGTTCAAAAGCAAGTATAGGATTAGCTGAAGGTGGTCTGGTGTCCACAAACTTAGAAGTAGAAAAGTCCCCGAAATATGAGTTTTCTTTGTTTACAAGCAAAAAGACAAGAGAGAGATCATCTTCTTTGAGTGAAGAGAAAGATGAATCGACACACTCCTCACCAAGTGGTACATTAGAGGCTGGCACTTCATTATCTGCCGAGGGGGGCAAAAAAAAGGGAAAGCAATCAAAGATAAAATTTGGCACTTTTGGCGGCTTGGGGTCCAAATCCAAAGGTTCTTATGAGGTCACTTTAAGTGACGATGAAAACGTCCAGGGGAGTGGTGCATCGCATTCCTCCCGAAACTCCAGAGTTTCTTCTTCCTCAAGCAATGAGAGTGCAACTAAGGCAGGTGCCCAGATGCCAAAGTTAGAACTATCAGTTGCCAAAAAGAAAGAATGAATCTTCCCCATCCCCAACCTCAGCATGTATATAATTATATATATCAGTGTGTTTGTACATACATGTTACAGCCTTTATATAATGCTAACCTTCCTGAGTGAAGAGTAGAGATATAAAAGAAAGGTGAAAATTTTTAAATCAAAAAAATTTTTGAGCTGTTTATTAAATTCCTTGCACATTTTATCCCTACTGGTCATAAAAGATTTGCTATTTTCATATAACAGTTTGTACATGGAAATCCATTTTCCATCTATTTTTTTAACTTGCTTTTACAGTCTATATATTCTTTCATGGGACTTTACAGATAGATGCAACCTGTTGTATTAAAGACACTGTAAAATGCATTGAACTAGTTGGATAACGGAAAATCAATACTCCCCAGACAATCAAATTTCCTGAAACTTTATCCAACAGTACCCTGCTTAAAATACCCACAATTTTTTTTCAAATTAATTTATTATTTTAGTAAATGGATTATGACAGCAACAATAACATTTTTGTGTTGATTTACTCAAGCAATTTAAGCTGTTTACCTAGCAAAATACCCAATCACATGCAAGCACATAATAACAAAACAAAAAAAAAAAAAGATTTTTTGACCAATGTGAATTATATCTTGCAGAATGATAAATTACTATATGTAAAAAGCTTAAACTTCTATAGTAAATCACCGCCTTTGAGTGCAAATACTATCTATATTAACATTTGTAATAAAAATCTAATTTAGTGCTTGGTAAAACTGTTTTTTGTTGAGTAGGCTTTTCTTTTTGGTTAACATCCCGCCACTTCAACTGGTCAATGAATGGTGTTCAAAACGATATCCACTCCCTAGTATTTGTCTAGAAGCTTATACTGTAAATTTAAAATGCTGTAAAATGAAAATAATCAAGCCAAACCATTTTTTAATTAGTACACTGAATTGCCCCTTTTCTATCTTCTTTTTTTGTATTACATGTGATTTCAGCTCTGTATTTAACATCTGATGGTTCAATGCTGCTTTTTAACTTTTTAATTGTATTATATGACTTTTCTTCTGTAACTGTCATCCCTAAACTGCCGCGTCTTTTTTTTGTTTGTTTTGTTTGGACATAAACAAGATTTGCTTCTATTTCTGGTTAAAAAAAATAAAGATTGAAAAAAACAGTTTAACATCATAAATCTGTAGGAACTTCATTTAGAAATGTGTTATGGTGGATTGTTGAAAACCAAATAAAGCTTCTAACATTTATAAAATATTATGTCTCCTTATATTTTGTCATTAAACTTGTTGTTGTTGCTTGTTTATTATCAGATTTGCAGTAAACCACAGCATTGTACTGTATGCTCAACTGTGCTGCCAACTGGGAGCCACTTGAAAATTGTTGGCACGTGGTTGTGGTAGGGTTGCAGTATTGTTCCCGAAGTGACATGTTGCTTTTGGCCCTGCAGTTGCTCTTCCACCTGTGGAAAGAGAACCAGGGGGGAGAAAAACCCGCCACAAATGCAAGGGCAACACATGCAATTATTTGACCTTCAGTCCTCTTTGCTGCTTCTGGAGACATTGTAGAAGTTTCCCATGCGCCTGGGAGTGACTAACTGTGATTTCAACCACAAGTCCCAAAGTCTACCCTGATCTTTGCTCTTTTTGTATCATGCACAATAATTTTGTATATGCATTTATTTAATATTATGGTTTAGATAAAAGAAAATCTGTATTTAAAAATCAGCTCCCCTGTGGTAATTAAAAGATCTGGCAAACCTGTATCTGTCATTCCAATGTCTAAACTAGTTTTATTATTTGGTGCCTATGTCCGAAATTGGTAGATTTTCTCTTTATTTTTCCTAGTAACTATTGTTCATCAGATAGAAAAATTTGAAAATGAAACATTTTAGAGATGCCATCAAAACATAGTAGGGTACATCGTGCATCCAGTTGGGCAATTGTAAACTGAAAATAATTTATTTTCACGTAGCAAGGATTTTAACTTCCTGTTGCATCTCCAGCATAAAGGTAAAAATTTCCCCAACAGTACACAAACATAAATCAGGTTTTATTCTTTTCCTATGTTATTCAAAACTAATATTATTATTACTACAGCTGTGTTCAGAATAACAGCAGTGTGTTTAAATTGAATAAAGCTCAAAATCATTTTCATAGCTTTTATTTCTACACACACAAATGCATTGGGTGAACTGCACATTCTATTCTAAATCAAAACACGAAGAAAAATGTATCAAATTTGTAGTGGCTGGGTTAGACTGAAGTACCTGGGGCCTGTTGGACTCCACATAAATCTCTAAATGTTTGTGTAAAAGTTAGGACAAATAAAGATTGACATTCATCACTTTGCATTTTATTTCAGTTTCCTCTATTTCCTTTGTATTTCAGGGGCCAGATGATCATGGCAGCATTACAGTCCAGTCAGGCACTTGCATGCTGAGCATCTTGTTACATTACTAGACACCCAGGGTGTTGTTGTCTATAGGGAATGACAGAAATCTGAAAGTTGGGATACTAATTTTTCCTTTCCTACCTTTAATTAAACTAAATAGGTATAGGCACAAAAGAAAAGAGTAAAGCTGGGTTTTGTTTGGCAAAGTAGGTTTATATTGTAATAATTTGTCATAAACAATTTAAATATACAGGTCTTGACCCATTAACCTCATGGGTATAATCAGACCAATAGACCAGACAAAAAGATTCCCTTACTAGATACAACGAGAAAGGGTTATTATTATTATTAATATTATTATTAATAAACGAGAAAAAAAATATTTAGTCAATATGTTATCCTTGCACTATGGGTATATATATATATATATATATATATATATATCTCAAGTAAATGTTACATTAATGTTCGAATATTGAAAAACTATCATTGAGTTTTCTAATGCTGTTTCATGGCTTGGCATATATTAAAAAATTGTGACATTAACTTGCATTAGTATTTTTGTAACATTATGATTTATGCTTCTCCTCATACTTATGCTCATTTTGTATTTCCTTTATAATATAGTCAATATATTATCATACACCAATGCGTTGGGAAATTTTCGACTAATACAGTCATTCAACCTATTTGGTTAGAACACCTCTGACTAGCACACATATCCCAGTACTGTGACTATGCAACTTGACTGGCGATATTACTTTGATACTATGTATTTGTTGCAATTATGTATGAAACAATTCTGTATTAATACTTGAACTATACCCTCTGAGCAAACCTCTTTCTTTTGTCTCCTTATTTATTTGTATTCTATCTTTTTGAAGACAGTTTGTTTAACACATCTCCACCTAGATGACTTGGCATTCCTAAATGCTAATATTACATGAAGCATGACCCATGTGAGAAAGCTCTTGGGCTTAATGGTCTGTCTATAGGTTTTTTTTCATTCTTTTTAACATGGGATCAGTCCCTCTAGCCCAATGATGGTGAACCCCATGAACACCTTGTAGTTGTTTGTTCAGTACATTGAAGTGTAATGTAAAATCTGTAAAAAGAAAAACATGACGTTGGTAAGCCAGGCCATATCAGTGAGCTGTGGTTATTCCTGACCTTTTTCATTCATAAACAGCCTAATTTCATCCAAGCAGACTACAAATTTCTCCAAGACTCGTCCTGTGCTTAGCCACCAGACATTATTGCACATAGGTAAACAATTATACTGTGGCTGAACCTCCTGTAGAAGTGCTTGAGTCGAAAATTCAGAGCACCTGACATGATGTAATTCACCATTTTTGTGACATCTTTGAAGACATCGTCCAATTTTTTTGCTGCTTTCCCTGGCACTAAGAGCTTCTTGATGTATAATACAATAGGACTGAACAACTTGATGTTTTGTTTCGTTAACTGTATAAAACCAGATGTTGCCCCCACC
The DNA here is from genome assembly GCF_032062135.1 of Pyxicephalus adspersus. Classification (NCBI taxonomy): domain Eukaryota; kingdom Metazoa; phylum Chordata; class Amphibia; order Anura; family Pyxicephalidae; genus Pyxicephalus; species Pyxicephalus adspersus. The sequence goes on along the minus strand of NC_092866.1, from coordinate 38,931,684 downwards.
ATAGAAGGTGTCCCATCACTAGTAATTGAAACCACTTTTTCTGGTCTTATGTCTTGTGACAAAAAAGCCTCCATCACAGCATTGTAGATCTATCTATCTATCTATCTATCTATCTATCTATCTATCTATCTATCTATCTATCTATCCTGTTCTTTTAGGCAAAGACACCAGTTTCACCAGCTCTTCTCTCATGTTGTCACCAACAGCATAGCACAAAATTACTGCTAGCCTTGCATGAGTATTTTTATCTGTGCTTTTATCCAAGCACATGGAGTAACAGGCTGCCTTTTGTAATTCACTGATGAGTTGCTGACTAACATCACTTGCCATGCACTGGACTCGATCTTTAACAGTATTTCTGCTAAGTGGCATCTCAGAGATGGATTGAATACATTTATCTTTGGGAAATCATGACAAAAGGGAATTACTGTCAGGCAACATTGTCATTTTGATAATATCCCCATCAGAGAGGGGCTTACCATGTTTTGTTATGCAAAGTAAAATTTGAAAACTGGCAGCTGTCAGATGATTTGTTCTAGAAAAAGAGTTGCAAATACTGGGAATGATATTTCCTCCATTTCCCTTTTCTTTCCCATTTCCCTTTTCTTTCAGTTTCATCATGTTTGACAACACTTTTGTATTTGGTGTCAAAGTGCTGTCTGACACTTGATGTGCGACACACAACACTCTCATTACGCATAATACATAACGCTTTCCCATTGCGTTTAATCACTCCAAATTACTCTGTCCAGGCCTCTTGGAATGATCTTCCACTATCTGTTTTTGCTGTACTAATTTTGGGGTGTTTAACCTCCCTAGTGGTACATTTCTTTGCTGATTTATATGTCTAAAAGCGGTACACTGTTTTTCATGAAAATTTATTTTACAGTATAATATTAGTATGAGTATAATAAAGTTTGAAACACACAAAAGCATGTAAAATTAATAAAATAAATAAATTAAAAAAAAAAATTATAGTTTTATTTATACTGTAAAATAAATGTTCTTGAAAACAATTTACTGCTTTTACACATATCAAATTCAATACAGTGTTTTTGTAGTGAATGCAATACAAACGGATTTTAAATTTCCCGCCCTGCCGGCAACATACACAAGCACCGACATTCCCCGTGTGCAGAAGGCGCCGAAGGAAGAAGAAAGAAAACAGGGATCACGGGACGCAGGTGGATCAGATAAGAACTGTATTTACTGTCTTTCCCATAGGTTTACCTACCCCGAGTGAGACTCGGGGTTACCATTTTCAGCAACTTTTTTCTCCCCCAAGTCACACTCGGGGTTACCGCTAGGGAGGTTAACACGTCTACAATAACACAAAATTTAAAAATAGTGAGGCACCCAATACAAATCTATTTCTGTACCAAAAAATAACACTATTAGTTAACACAAAAGAAATGGATATTCTCCAAATCTGTGGCAGGGATTCTCAGCTGGGGTTCCTTTTGAATTAGCTGACCACCAGCACAGGGGGGCAATGTTTCACTGACCACCAGCTTTGGGCCTGCTCTGAAAAAGGCAGCTCAGTGCATGCCCTACCTTTGATTCACCTCTGCTGTACATGCGTTGGACCTAGTTCTTGGCAAATTTGCATAAATAAGAATTTTGCATAAATAAATATAACATTTCCCATACACAGGAGGCATGCAGACCTTGATCATCCATACAAGCTCTCATTTTCCCATTAGCAGGAGCCCAGGTTGGTTCCTATGAACAGCAGCCAATACAAAGTTCCCCTGACAATCCCAGTACAATAATTCATGTCTGTCCTGTACTCTCATATAGCACACACACGGGCCATAGAGAGCTGAATCCTGCACACCAACCTATCCTAGCACACCGAGCATTACACAGGTCATGTGATGTCAGGTAAACGCAACCTGCTACTATGCAATGACATTGTAACCTTTCGTGTACTGGACACAGAACAGATGTCATTAAGTGTGGATGTCATTTATGCAAATGTACAGCAATTGCGCTCTATGACAGAACTAATCCATAACCCGACCCTAGCAATGAGCACCAACCCGATAAGACTGATAACCTGATAAAAACAGAAGAACAGAACAGAACACAGAACACAGAAAACAGAAGAAGAGCCAGCTGGATCAGGCCAATGGCCCATCTAGTCTAGCTCCTGTATCTCACAGTGGCCAACATCTATAATAAGGAGGTTGCACATACCCATCAGGGCTAATAACCAGTGTTGTTGTTCGAAATCAGGTCTTCCTAATGTTCGACCCGAATATGGCCGTTCGAATTCGGGTCGACCCGACCTGAATTTTGTTGGATTCGACACCCCGAATTCGACCCTCCCACAATGCCTAGGGACCTCCCCCATGATGCCTAGGGTCCTCCAATAACAGCAGGGATGCTCCCTGCTTTATGCTCCCATGTTTGTTGTGGCAGGCGGTTGATTGGCTGTCTGTCACTGCATGCCACACAGGCAGCCATTGGTCTATGTAAAGGCCAGGGCGTGCCTGCATTTACCACTCCTGACAGAGATTTGCTAGCATCACAACCTTTCTGTGCTGCTTGGCTCAGATAGATTGTTGGATTGTACTGTATTGGTGCAGTCTTGAAATCTACTGTACTCAGGTAGACTGTTTCACTGTTAGATAGATACATAGATACATAGATAAATAGTCAGTCAGTGTGTTACATACAGGCACCCAGAGGCAGGGTAAAAAATACAGATATTTAATTCTGATACCACTTGATATCAATCAAAATAAACAGAAAAATGTCTGTATTTCTGTAAACAAAATACAGGTATTTATCTCTGATACCACTTGCAATCTATCAAAATAAACAGAAAAGTTTCTGTATTTCTGTAAAAAAATATGGATATTTAATTCTGATAACACTTGCAATCTATCAAAATGAACAGAAAAATTTCTGTATTTCTGTAAAAAAAAATAGATATTTCACTCTGATCCTACTTGCTATCTATCAAAAAAGCCAGAAAAACTTCTGTATTTCTGTTAACAAAATACAGATATTTATTTTTGATACCACTTGCTATCTATCCAAAAGGACAGAAAATGTTATGTATTTCTCTACTAAAATTACAAAATATTTAATTATGAATCACACAGCTCCATTACAAGTGATATAGGCCTCAAAGTAGATAGAGGCAGAGGGCCCTGAGGGAGGTGCTTGTAAAGCTGCCGGAGATGCGCAGCTCCGGCCGCGAGCTTTTTCAGTTGCTGAATAGCGCGACGGCGTACGATTTCGGATCGCGAATACGAATGCGCGAGCGATAATCCGATTCTGCTTGATGAATCAGGGGCAGAGTAGAGGTAGAGGGCCACGAGGGGGAGAAGTAGGAGTTGCCGAAGGCTGTGAACGTGCTCTTCCCAAGGTGTCAGCAGGCCGTGCAGCAGTTGACAACTAATCAGTACACGCTGCAGAGGGGGTGTTCAAGTCATTGCCGATCCAAGATTCATTTTAATAAAAGTGATTCGGTTGACATTTTCTGCGGAGAGCCGAATCCGCTTGTCACTCACTACGCCCCCAGCTGAACTGAATGCTCTTTCAGATAAGACACTTGTGTCTGGGCAGGCAAGGATCTGAATGGCATGTTCTGCCAGCTCCGGCCACTGTTCAAGCTTGAATACCCAGTAGCCCAGTGGGCCCTGTCTTTGCAGGTTGCAGATGTCCCATGTAGAGCTCAGGTATTCCTGCACCATGACTGAGTAGCGCTGCTGAGTGTCTTGCTGCAGACTGGCGTCTTGCTTCCGCTGAAAAAAGGCCTGCATAGTTTGGCTTAGACGACCTCTACCGCTGCTACCACCCATGCTACCTAAGGCAGTTGTTTGGCTCCCATGGCTGGTGGAGCTGCCATAGGGATCCCTGCTGTTGCTGGCAGCCGGAAAGGCTGAGCTCAAGTCCCTTACAAGCACTTCTTGGTAGTGCTGCATTTTAGGTCCCCTGTATTGGGGCAAGATGAGTTGTTGTATCTCAGGCTTGTAACGTGGATCCAGTAATGTAGCAATCCAATAGTCGTCAGCCTTTGTTTTAATGTGTTTTATGTGCTTTTATTTGGCTATGCACTCCTGCATGAAGGTTGTCATGTGGCTCAAACTTCCCACAGCTGAGGTAATTCTGGACCCACACTCCTGTGGGTCGAACAGCAGCACAAGGTGGTCCTCCTCCTCCGCCTGGTTTTGCTATCCACGGAACATGCTGCCTTGTGTTTGGGTGGATGGATGCCATGTACCCTCAATATCCTCCTCTGCCCCTTCCTTCCCTTCTCCCATGCCTGCAATGTCTCCTCATCCTCTTCCACCTCCTCCTTTTCCTGGATTTGTGGTGCACTATGCCTAGTAGGCACGCATGTCCGACATATTTCCTCTTGCGCTCCAGCATCTTGGGGATGGAAGGTTGGATGCTACTAATGCTAACCACAGAAAGATTGGACGATGGGGTAGAAGTTGTGGGGGATGGCAATGATGCCTGGTCTTGACTGCTAGCAATGCGACAAACACCAGCCGATCTGCATTGAGGCTCATGCTCTCCGCTGGTGGAGCCTGAAAAATGTAATGCTCGGCTACATGACCCACTCAAATTGCTGGCAGCAGCACGGATACCTTTGGTGACAGAAGGAGGAAAGGCAACTTGCAACTTGTTCCAAGTTTGTTTGGATTTTTGCCTCGTTTCAAGTGTTGAGCACACAGTTTGTAGATGACCATAGTGTTGTCATCACTATGGACATTAAAAAATGCCTACACGGGCGAACATCTAACTGGGCCGAAAGATGCTCTGGAGCTGGTGCTCGTGGTGGTGGTCCGCGGTTGTTGAGGCATAGCTGTGGTGACAGGCAGCTTCCGACGATGAACGATTATGACTTGCCTCACTGGTACGTGAAGAATGCAGAGTGATATTTTGCAGGGTGTCAAGCCACACAAAAAATTTCCACAATGTCTGGCCAAAGAGTAAAGGGCAGCTTTGACAGGGCTGGCAAGCAAAGCAGTATGAGTTTGTTTTTAGCTGCACACCCAAGAACAAGAAGCACTGTTGTTGGTGGTGGGTGTCCATTAATACCACACCATGAACAAGAGGTAGGTTCTGTTATCATGGATGGATAATATAATTTATAGTTATTAATTTCTTAAAATCTTTAGCCCATAGGACAAAAGGAGGAGATGATAAGTATGTGGTTGATAATAAACCCATCTGTAAATTTGAATACAAATAATGAATATTCAAATTCTAGGGGCTATCTGTACCAATAAACCCATTTTATCCATATAATATTGATTAATGTGGGTACCTATGGTATTAAGAAGAACATGATATATTGGAAACCCATAGGAAAATATCATGAATAACCTGAAATAACTTAATTTAATTTTTACTTCGTTAATTGTTGAGTTAATTGCAGGACTTTAATAAACCGAACAGGAAGTTAAGTAAATGGCTCTAGTTCCATCTCTAAATTTACAAAATATATGTAAAGATATACGCCAAACACATATAAATAGTAAAATAAAAAACATTAAACTGATATATATCTTTGTATTCTTTATAATTGAAAAGGCAACCCTCCTATTGTTTTGCCTTACCCCTGTCCAACTAAGTGTGTGAGAGAGAATCATTGAACAACCGCTAGCACTCAGCATTCAATGTAAGTTCATCAGAATTCTTTATTTTATTGGGATATTGAGAAATTAAAAAACGTTACTGTAGAAATAAAATAAATAATGCACACATCTTGATTAAATGCACTAAGAATTAATTGGTATTTGTAGATCTCCTCTTCCTGAGGAAGCGGACATAGATTCTGCGAAACGGGTTGAAGTCATTGGAACACCCCATCTTGAAGAGGTTTCCACTAGGAGATTTACTGAGTGCTTTATTGTAAGCAAGTGTCTGTTTTTATAATTTTGTAGTGTATGGTTTTATATAATGTTTGCAAAAAAAATCTAATGTGATTTTATATCTTACTGTTATTTGATTATACGAACCTGACCTTAAAAGTCTCCACAAGTTTCGGCTTCCTAAGGGAAAGCGGACTGTTCTTTCAATGTATAATATATTGGGATGTGGTCAAAGAGAATTTGAGTCCTGAAAGGTACTAACGCCAGGTATTTGTATTTAGGTTATTACAAGACAAGTTTATTGTACACTTTATAGAAACCCCAACTATAAATGTTGCTCTGCTGGACCTGCTATTCTTAAACAATGCAGAGCTTATAACAATTTATTTATGTTTATATAAAAGAAAATTCTGGTAGCAGTGATTAGAACAGCATTACATTTATTCTAAATTGTAATTAAAACAAACAAACAGAGAAGATAAAATCAATAAAATTGAAGAAAGCACATGTTGGATCTATGACATGGCTGAAAATAGGAACACAAAACGATTGTTTATATTTTTCAGCATAGTTTAATACAAAGCCAAAAGTGAATGTGGCTCACGTTCAAAAAAAAGCCATAAGGAGGGTAAGGCCAGTCCCAAAATGGCTTTAGGTCTAAAGATAAAGGCTCTTTACAAGATGACTAAAGTAGAGAAGCTTAAGCATAAAGAAAAGGTAAATATTTTAAATACCTTCTTTAACTCTTTAAGTAAGTTTTATGGAAATGTGTAAAGAAAAGGGTTGCTTAAATCCAAAATGAGGATAGTATTGCCACAACCTCAAATGAATCCATTTATGAGTCCATAAATATTTAGACAGAGACAACTTTTTTCTAATTTTGGGTCTGGAAATTACCACAATTAATTTTTAATAAAACAACTCAGATGCAGTTGAACTGCAGACTTTCAGCTTTAATTCAGTGGGTTGAACAAAAAGATTGCATAAAAATATGAGGAAGCCTTTTTTTAAACACAATAACTTCATTTCAGGGGCTCAAAAATAATTGAACAAATTAAAAAGCTAAAAATAAAATGTTCATTTCTAATACTTGGTTGAAAACTCTTTGCTGGCAATGACAGCCTGTAGTCTTGAACTCATGGACATCACCAGATGCTGGGTTGCCTCCTTTTTAATGCTCTGCCAGGCCTTTACTGTGCACCCTCTGTGAAGGGGTTTCTCTTCACCATGGAAATGATTCTGCGATCATCCACTACTGTTGTCTTCAGTGGACGTCCAGGTCTTTGTCGTTGCTGAGTTCACAAGTGCTTTGTTTCTTTCTCACGATGTACCAAACTGTATTTTGCCACTCATAATATTTTAGCAATTTCTCAGATGGGTTTTTTCTGTTTTTGCAGCTTAAGGATGGCTCGTTTTACCTGCATGGAGAACTCCTTTGACCGCATGTTGTCTGTTCACAGCAGAATCTTCCACATACAAGCACCCCCCCCCCCCCCCAAAACAAAATCCTCAAATCAACTTCAGACCTTTTATCTGCTTAAATCGATAATGACATAACAAAGGAATTCTCATCTGACCACAAAATATTGACCCAGTTCTTCTCTGAATCATTTAGATGTTCATTGGCAAACTGCAGACAGGCCTCTACATGCGCTATCTTGAGCAGGGGGACCTTGTGGGCTCTGCAAGATTTCAGGCCTTCACAGCGCAGTGTGTTACCAATTGTTTTCTTGGTCTATGGTCCCAGCTGCCCTGAGATCATTGACAAGTTTTCCCCCATGAAGTTCTGGGTAGCTTCGTCACCGTTCTCTTGATCATTGAAACTTCATGAGGGAGGATTCTGCATGGAGCCCCAGACCAAGGGAGTTTGACAGGTATTTTGAGTTTCTTCCATTTGCAAATTATCGCGCCAACTGTTGTCACCTTCCCACCAAGCTGGTTGGCAATAGTCTTGAAGCCCAGTCCAGTCTTGTGTAGGTCTAAAATCTTGTCCCTGACATCCTTGGTCAGCTCTTTGTTCTTGGCGATGGTTGCTGGTTTGGAATCTGATTGATTGATTGCTTCCATGGAAAGGTGACTTTTTTACAAGTACGGTAACAAGCATGGATTAGAAGCACACCCTTACAGAGGGTGCTCTTAATCTCAGCTTGTTACCTGCATACAGGGAAGACACCAGGGAGCCTGAAATCTTGCTGGGTGATAGGGGATCCAATACTTATTTTACTCATTACAATGCACATCAATCCCTGACTTTTGAGCACTGGGTTTTTGAGGGTTCTTTTGTTGTTATTCTGTCTCTCACAACTACAATAAACCTACCATTACAAATATAGACTGGTCATTTCTTTGTCAGAGGACAAACGTACAAACTCAGCAGGGGTTCAAATACTTTCCCTCACTATATACTGTCTTGACAGTAATGTTCTGTATCTTGAGGCCATCCCACTAAACTGGTTGTGGTTAGGTCACCGTAAAAACAAAGACTTTTACAAACAAATACCACATTCAGTACGTTTTATAATTCTTTTATTTTCTTGACATAATATAATGTAATGTAATTATAACACAAAGCTTGAATCAGAATTACTTTTATCATATACAGGTATCTACCTGGTTGATTAGGATATTCACATTCCAAGAAAAATGAATTCATATTCAGTCATTATGCCTGTTTCCATAATTTATTTTTCAACATACTATTAGCTGCGACACAATTATTTTTTATCACTTTATCAAGATTTCAAGTAAGTAAACTCCATAAGGAAGCAATTACATTATTAGTAAATAAACCTCCTTCAAAACCAAATACTATCCTATGTCTCTTTCTCTAATCTACCGTATTTTTCGGACCATAAGACGCACCGGACCATAAGACGCACCAGTTTTTAGAGAAGGGAAATAAAATATCCTAAAATATTTTATGTGCATTAAAAACCAACATCACAGTCATAAACACATGTATTCAACCCTGTAAAGTAAACAGCAGCATTATTAACAAATAAAGTCAGCAAAAGACAAAATTACTGCCATTGATTGTCCCCTTCTGATCACTATATGCAATGATTGTCCCCTTCTGATCACTCTATGCCATTGATTGTCCCCTTCTGATCACTATATGCAATGATTGTCCCCTTCTGATCACTCTATGCCTTTAAGCCAGTTCTCTATCCATTTACAGATTGACTTTTCTAAACCTATCGACCCTAACTTGCATAATAACCATCTGTGGGGTACTGTGTCAAATTCTTTAGCAAAGTCCAAGTATACTATATCAACTGCTATTCCACTGTGTACCTGTTTACTTACTTCCTCATAAAAAAGAGAGTAAATTTGTTTGAAAATTTCGGTCTTTCTTGAAGCCATGCGGACTATCACCTTTAATATTATTTTCTAGCAGAAACTCCCCTATGTGTTTCTTTATTAAACTCCCTAGAACCTTTCCAACTAAAGACTTTAAACTAACGGGTCTGTAGTTACCTGGTAATGACTTTGCTCCCTTTTTGAAGATAGGAACCACATTGGCCTTACGCCAGTCCACCGGTACCATTACAGTGACTGTAGAAATAATGGCTTCGAAAAAACCGAGCTCAGATCTTTGAGGACACGTGGATGTAATTAATTAGGTCCTGGTGCTTTGTCAACCTTAATTTTGCCCAACTGTTTCTCAATCATAATAATTTTGAGCCATTGTGACTCATTTAAGGCAGTGACATTACTGGTATGAATTTGGACTTGAGCTCCGCAATTTTCCTTTGTGTACACAGAGCTAAAAAAAAATGTGTTTAGTAAATCTGCCTTTTCTTTATCCCCAGTTACCAACCCAGAGACATCCTTTAAGGGGCCTACATGCTCAGATCTGATCTTTTTGCTAATGTCCCACCCCCCTCTGTCCTAGTTTAAATATCCCTCCACCATTCCCCTAAATCTTTCCCTTAAAATACATATTGAAGTTACCTAAATACTTTAAAGAAAATTTTGTACATTTATGTCTAATCGGAGCAAAAAGTTGTACTTACTTGTTTTGGTGTATTGATCAAAGAAGAGAGAAAGAATGTGATTCAAAGGAAGGTGTACAGTAAAAAGTGACACCGCCTTCTGAGAAGAAGTATACATTTTACTTATAATATGACCTGATGACGCATGTTATATTGATAATAAAGTATATAAAGAGTCGTTGTGTTTTAATAATAGTAGTAAATGGTATATAAAACTTACATATATATATTTATAAATATATATATAATATTTAGGAGATGTTGGGAGAACTAGTTACATAGACTAGGGGTCTCGAGCCCCCCACACCCCATTTTGCCATTACATTATTTGATTTTAGATTTGGGAGCAGGCAGCCTACTGGGTAATGTAATTTTAGGGGGTATTCGTGTACAAGCACTGTTAGACAGTGGGGAATCAGTTAGTCTCAGCAAGCATGTCATTCCTGGTAATGAAATGATCAGAATTACAGCAGTCACTGGACATTCCATTGAGGTTCCAATACATGGTGTGGATAGGCAAACTGGTGAGGAAAAATGCAAGTGTGATGTTGTATGTCAGGATCAGGACATTATAGGTGATGTTTTGTGGAACAAAGACTTATTGGTGATCTTCCAATCATGAAATTGTGGAACATGTCAGGAAATGACAGATTGGGTCATGTATAGCATCCCCCAAAGGAATTGGTAACTGCAGCTGTCAAACCCATTGGAGGAGTTCATTTGAATAGTATTTAGGATCCCTGCTGGAAAAGTCTAATACATGAATAGCAGGACATAATGGCAAAACATAAATAGGATTGTGGCAGGAGGAGTGCAATGATTTTGTTAGAAGGGAGTGATTCTCCACCTCAGAAACAGTAAAGAGGCTGAAAAACCTATAACTCAAGCAATACAGGTAGTCCCCGGGTCAAGGATATCCAATATACGGATGCGGATGCGTCCTAGATACGAATGGGGCTTCCCTGCTAGCTCAGAACGGGACAGAGACTTGTTGGGGGGAGGGGGTGGTTTGAATGACTTTGGTTGTGGGTGAGGACTGAGCTCTTTCTGCAGCCTCTTGTAACTCTTTGATGAAATTCTGCAGTTGTTTCTTTTTCCATATCAAAGCACAGCTTGCTTTAGCTAAGTTATTGAATGTCTAGGCTCCATAAAGATTTTTTTTTGCTCTGTTTGTGATTAACTCACAGTGAGGATTTTATACAGTAACTGACACTATGCTGCCTAATATGTTGAGACAAACATCTGTTCTAATTGCATTAAAATAAAGTACCTGTTCCGACTTACATAGAAATTCAACTTAAGAACAAACCTACAGTCACTATCTCGTATGTAACCCGTGGACTACCTGTACAGCAGTTTGAATTGCAGGGACAATTAAAAGAGGTGCATCAGTTTGCAACTCTCTGGCCTCGCCCATCTTCAAGCCCGATGGATCGTTCAGATTAACAAATTACCGTGTGTTAATTTGCAAAAAGTATGGCACCTGTAGTAGTTGCATATGCTGAAATGATCATAAAATTGACTCCCGATATGATTATCTTCACAGTAATTGATATCAGTAACAGTTTTTTGGAAAATACCTCTAGAGGTATGGGGTTTAGTATTTTTGGAATGTGTTACCCCAGGGGTACAAAGCTAGTGTAGTTTTTTTTCAATCTATATATTAAAAAAATACCAGAATTTCCAAAACTTGATAGTCATCCCATAAGTAGACAATATTTTGATTGGATCCTCTTCCTTGGAGGAACATGTGTAAGATGTCAGAAAAATGCTGCAGCTGCTGGGAGATGCTGGTTTAAAAATCAATCCTCAAAGATCCACCTGATCAGTATCTAGTCGAATTTTTGGGCATGACTTCAGGACAGTCAGGGAGATTGATTAATGAGCAAAGAGTGGAATTGAATAATAAAATGCAATTGGCAACTGATGAGAGAAGTTTGAGATGTAGAGAGTTTCTTCCCCATTATGCAGCAACTGAATGCCTATACAATCTATTGAAATTAGACAATTGGGATTGGAGACTAGAACATACACAGGCAATCAAGATGTTAAAAGAGACATTGGGCAATGCTCCTGTCTTAGCCTCCCTAAACCCTAACAAAGAGTTTAGGTTGTATCCATATGTAAGCTAACTTTCTGTTTTGTTGACACGAGTACTTTAATAAACAGAGACAGATTGGTTATGCATCTAGTCTTTTATCATTGATAGAAAAGAATTACCCTTTGTGTACACGGATGGATCATTGCTGTTATTGGGTTATAAATGAATTCAGGTACTTGACTAGTGCTTGTGATAGCAAGCCTTCATACTCTGTAAGAGAGAATGGCACTGTGGTAGAGAATATTTAGGGGTTGGTGCTTTTAGAACCCAGTGTATTAGTTGGTGGACTGACGGTTGAATGTGAACTCTGTGATTGTCTAGTACAAGGTATAAGTTTAAAGCACAAAGTTTTTACGTTTTTTGCACAACCTTTTGACCACAAGGCAGAATGTTGGCATTGATGGTTCATCTTACTACAAAGATTTGATGGAATATGTGTTAAAGGAGGTGCAGTAAAAAAAGAGGTGTGAGATTCATGTAGAGCAGGGATGTCAAACTCAAATACACAGAGGGCCGAAATTAAAAACTCAGACCGAGTCGGGGGCCAAATCTGAAATTTATTTAAAAAATAGGACCTAATTCCTTCGAATTAAATATAAAACATTTTTATATAGAAACAAAGAGGTATTGCTTTACATGCAATCTGAAACAAGAAAATACTTGGCAATGCAATGGAAGCACTAATTGGCCCCTAGCTACAGTTCTTGATTAGATTTGAATAAAGATGGCATGAATGTTAATAATCAATTGACACCAAATAATGGAATGAATGTTACACATGTATAAATTATGTGCTCATATCTGATATCTTCAAAGCTCTTGTTAGAAAAAAAAAGAAAGTTATTTACAAAAGAGACAGAAAAGAGTGACATCTCTTTTTGATGGTTTCACACATTTCACACAGATGATTACCTTGTACTTTATGTTTATCCTGCTGTGAGCTAGGACCGGTCTCAGAAGAAAAACAGAAGATAAGTGATGCTGGGACTTCAATTCCCAGCATTACCTGCGTCTATAGAACTCTGTGGACCCGAGTGATGCCATGAGTTGTGGTAGAGGCATCACTCGCTGCAGAAGGCATTGGCGGGCAGGCGGGCTAGATGCCATTCATTTTCCCAAATCCTCAGGGGGACAAACAAAATGATGGGCCCCTGATGTAGAGCATGTTCCGCACAATTTATTAAAATTGCTGCTTTTTTACAGGTAGAAGTGAAAAGATAAAGAGATGGTTAATGTGGTTTCAGACTCTGACTTGGTGTGCAAATAAAAAGTAGTTTACCTGCTTTGGTGGAATATGATAAGTTTCAGAGGTCCTGCCGGTAGTGAGAATAGTCATCCCAATGGTAGATGGTAGGGGAGGAAGCTCAATTGTTTAAAATTAATGTCAGAAAGGTACAGACTGATCGAAAAGCGACAAAAGAACACCACTGGAATAATACTGTTGACAAGTTAGCTTCCTTTGCTACAACAGCACCAGAATGGCCCATTATTGTCAAATTTTGTGTCATAGCCAAAGTCTGCAATAATTAAGGCACAAGCCAGAGAAACCAAAGAAAAAGGAATTGAATTAGGCAAACTCCAGGATCAGGATGGGGAATTAAACAAGAAAATGTGTGTGGAAGGGCCCATACAATTTGAGGGACAGGAGGTATATATAACGGATGATCTACTGGTTACTAAAATACATGTTTTTTGTTTATAGGTTGCCCCAAATGTTGTTAGAAAAGACATCTTGACCTGGATACATGTATCTCCCTCAGGAGGGCATCCAAACTGACTCTAGCATTAGGATGACTAAATAGAACAAGTGGCACGATGACTATACAACAAACAACATATGCAAGACTACATATTATCATGTCTAGAATTTGCTAGGGATGACCCTGCCAATAGAGAGAGGGGAGGAGCTTTCGTGAGACAAGTCCCTATGGGTACTTTGGAGAAAATACAAATTGATTTTACAGGTAAACTTCCCATCAGAATAAATACTTATCGTGGTTGTAGACTATTTTAGCCACTGTATGAAGGCCTTCCCACTAAGAATTGCACTGCCATCATCACAGCCAGGATTCTGACAAAATAAATATTTAGTAGATAGGGAAAACAATAAGTTGTAGACAGTGACAATGGCCTAAGTTTTGTGATGCAAGAGACATGTAAACTTCTGGGAATCAACCAAAAGTTCAGTTGGACAGGGTAAAATGAATAGGACCATAAAAATGTAATGTAAATGAGACTCGCAGAGATTGGGATGTAAAATTACCATTTGCATTGGCCACTGTTTCAGAGTGTGCAGATCCATTGGGTTTGCACCATATAAAGCTCCATGAGGGAGGTCCATGAGAACCTGGAAGACCCAATAAACCCATTTCCAGCAGCACTACACAGTCATTTTGTCAGAATTGTGAGTGGAAAATTCGAAAGACCATATCCTCAATGTTCACAAAGCAGACAGCACCAACAGATGAATGCGTCCACAAAAGTTCACTTAAATGGTTTAATGCAATGGGGATACAACTGAAGAGCAAACAGGTGACAAAGAAACCATCAGAATACTGTCTTCTTCAATTTTTTATAATATGGTTTACAGGTGTAGTATTAGGTTGTGGGGTTGGATTTTTATTTATAAGGGGAAAACTTTTTAACAACCGTTTTGGGGGTTTAGAAATTCTGTAGCACGGCAGTATAATAGGAATGTACAGAGCATAGGAAAGATGGGACTATACTACAGACCTTAAAAAAACAGAAAATTCAGTAGGGGGCACTATTGCCAACAACAGTGTAAAGAGAGGTGGGAGGTTGGATAGTGCTACAATGCAGTATTACAATGTCCAAAGCAGAAATGTTTTGATGATTATATGATATAGCAAGCAAGTGATTCTGCTGACTGTCAACATCACAGTACAGACAGCCCGACCAAAGCCTGTCTACAAAATGGTTGTCCTTCGAGAGCATAAAATCAAGGACAGTACCTTTATACACAAACAACTTCCACAAAACAAACTGGTTATTGAGTGCTCCGAAATCTGTTGAACCCAACTGCTCTGACAGACACAAGGCCTGGCTGTGTTCCTGTACCCCTGAACTACTGGAATATATATTCATATCTCATTCTGTGAGCAGTCTAGTTAAATTACAGGGATTAAATCAAGACTGGAAGGGATAAAAAAAAGTCTGTGCATTTGCATTTTCTGTTTTTACCTGATACCTGCCCACTGCCCAGTACCCAGCTCTAGATGCCAGACTAGACTCAAATTCTACAGGGTCTTCTTTCCCCGCTGATTCCGCCAAACCTGTTCCCTTTCATGTGGTTTTGCTACATAGTAGGTAGGGACAGATTGGAATCTCGTTCATCCATTCATGTCTCCAATAGCTACAGCTTCAACACTGTTCATATAGGTTATGGCCTCAACCTCTAATGCCATCCTTGCTCCGTCTCAGGGCCCACCGCCTCCTCCTCATGCTGTTACTGCTGCCGCCTGCCCAGTACCCAGTTCTAGATGTCAGTTACCAATGTTGTCCACGCTCCATCTCAGAACCCACCGCCTCCTCTTCTTGCTGTTCCTGCTGCATGCACCAGGCTTGATCAATATGAGCCATCAGGATGCAGGTATACTTCCGATGAGCCAGCTGATTCCAGTGGGTGGCATCTTTAACCCTGGAGCACAGCTCGAAGCATAAGTGGAAGTGCATGTAATTCACATCCAATTGGTGCAAATCTGCCAGTGTGGCACTGTTCGAAATTCCCTTCTATGATGTCCCAGTGCACATTAGGAATTG
>NC_092866.1:38914280-38915899 GCF_032062135.1 Pyxicephalus adspersus | reverse complement strand
CTCAGTACCTCGGTGAGCTGAATAAACAGGTGGTCCAGGTTGGTTTTGTACATTTGCAGTGATTGCTCATGATACCTGACAATATCCTATATACACGAGTTGATGATGACAACGTCGGGCTGAGGTCCATGTTCGAAGTTGGCCAGCATGCTCTCTATGAACTCCGAAGAGACAAGGGTCAGGAAAAAGAACTGTACAAGGTGGTGGTCAGTTCTGTAATGACGCACTTGGCGGTAAATTATGCCATTGTGCATTTCACCCCGAGATCCCCCAACGTGTCGTTTGCAAATGACATCTCACCCTTCCCTTCCAGCTGCTTCACAGTCCGAAACTCATTATTCTGCATTATTTTCACAAGATCCTTGTTGATCTTTGAATGGAGTCTTCCAGGACAGCCACATACTTGTTGTGGAGAAGTCTCCGGACGTCTGCTGAGCGCAATAACTTCATGCCTCAATGTGGTCATCCAGGACCTCTCGGTTCCCGTTAAACATACCAGTGTGTCCCATCTCATTCCCCTGACATATACAGAATGACTGCTGTCCCACTTCCCAGTTCCACCCAGCTCTAAATGCCAGGTTCTAATGCCTTCCACACTCCGTCTCAGAGCCTGCTATCGAGTGAAAGCACATGAAAGGGAACGGACTTGGTGGAATCAGCGGGGAAAAAAAACCCTGTTGAGCTTGAGTCTAGTCTGGCATCTAGAGCTGGGTACTGGGCAGTGGGCAGGTGGCAGCAGTAAGAGCAGGAAGAGTAGACTGTGAGCCCTGAGAAGTGTGGATGGCATTGTTAACTGGCATCTAGAGTAGGGTACGGGGTACGGGGTGGGCTCTGAGACAAAGTGTGGACGGCATTAGTGACTGGCATCTAGAGTAGGGTACTGGGCAGGCGGCAGCATCAGTAACAGCAGAAGAAGTAGGCAGTGGGCCCTGAGACGAAGTTTGGAGGGCATTAATAACTGGCATCTAGAGTTGGGTACTGGGCAGGCGGCAGCATCAGTTACAGCAGGAGGAGGAGGCGGTGGGCCCTGAGAAGTGTGGATGGCTATGTTAATGGCACCTAGAGCTGGGTACTGGGAGGAGGAGGCGGTGGGCCCTGAGACGGAGCAAGGACGGCATTAGTGGTTGAGGCCATCACCTATATGGACAGTGTAGAAGCTTTAGCTACTGGAGGCATTGCTGTGTAGGGGACTGCCTTCTCCTATCTGCTAGCTATAACATTGTTATATGCGGCATGGACAGCGTTGTTAACTGGCATCTACAGCTGGGTACCGGACAGGTGGCAGCAGTAACAGCAGGAGGAAGAGGTGGTGGGCTCTGAGACAAAGTGTGGACGGCATTAGTAACTGGCATCTAGAGTAGGGTATTGGGCAGGCAGCAGCATCAGTAACAGTAGAAGAAGGAGGCGGAGGGCCCTGAGACGAAGTTTGGACGACATTAGTAATTGGCATCTAGCGTTGGGTACCAAGCAGGCAGCAGCAGTAACAGCATGATTCGAAGGCGGTGGGCCCTGAGACGAAGTGTGGACGACATTAGTATCTGGCATCTACAGTTTGGTACTGGGCAGGCAGCAGCATCATTTACAGCAGGAGGAGGAGGCGTTGGGTCCTGAGACAGAGC
>NC_092866.1:38901393-38912632 GCF_032062135.1 Pyxicephalus adspersus | reverse complement strand
GGACGGCATTAGTATCTGGCATCTACAGTCGGGTACTGGCCAGACGGCAGCATCAGTTACAGCAGGAGGAGGAGGAGGCAGTGGGCTCTGAGACAGAGCATGGATGGCATTAGTATCTGGCATCTACAGTTTGGTACTGGGCAGGCGGCAGCATCATTTACAGCAGGAGGAGGCGTTGGGTCCTGAGACAGGGCGTGGACGGCATTAGTATCTGGCATCTAGAGTGTGGTACTGGGCAGGCGGCAGCATCTGTTTCAGCAGGAGGAGGCTGTGGGCTCTGAGACGAAGTGTGGATGGCATTAGTATCTGGCATCTAGAGTTTGGTACTGAGCAGGCAGCAGCATCAGTTACAGCAGGAGGAGGCGGTGGGCTCTGAAACGGAGCTTGGACGGCATTAGTATCTGGCATCTAGAGTTTAGTACTGGGCAGGCGGCAGCATCAGTTATAGCATGAGGAGGAGGAGGCGATGGGCTCTGAGACGGAGTGTGGACGGCATTAGTGATTGGCATCTACAGACGGGTACTGGGCAGGTGGCAGCATCATTTACAGCAGGAGGAGGAGGCGGTGGGCTCTGAGATGGACTAAGGACGGCATTAGTATCTGGCATCTAGAGTTTGGTACTGGGCAGGCGGCAGCATCATTTACAGCAGGAGGAGGAGGAGGTGGTGAGCTTTGAGACCAAAGTGTGGATGGCATTAGTATCCTACATCTAGAGTTGGGTACTGGGAAGGCGCAGCAGTAACAGCAGGAGTAGAAGGCGATGGGCCCTGTGACGGAGGGTGGACCGCATTGGAGGTTGAGGCCATCACCTCTATGGACAGTGTAGAAGCTGTAGCTAATTAAGACATGAATGGATTAACGAAAATCACACTTTCCATACCTAGTATCTAGTGAACCCACATAAAAGGGAACGGGCTTGGTGGAATCCCGGGGTAAATACATACATTTTTTATCATTTGTGGATATCTAGCAAGTGCTATCACAGTTAAATATCTGTATTTATTTCACATAAATACATACAATTTTATGGGTTTTAGGATACATACCAAGTGCTATTAGAATAAAATATCTGTATTTTTTAGATAAAAATATATAATTTTTTATGGCCTTTTGGATAGCTACCAACTACTAAGTGCTATCAGAATTAAATATCTGTATTGCTTGTAGATAAATACATCATTTTTTTGGCTTTAGGGATTTATAGCAAAGTGGGATCAGAATGAAATATCTGTATTTTTTGGAGAGAAATACCAAAATTTTTATGGGTTTTAGGATAGATACCAAGTGCTATCATAATAAAATATCTGTATTTTTTTTTTTTACAGAATTTTTTAGTTTTTTTGTGATAGATTGCAAGAGGTATCCTAAATTATACCTCTTGTAATATATCACAAAAGCCTGAAAAATTTCTATATTTATCCATAAAAAATACAGATATTTCATTCTGATAGCACTTAGTATCTATCCAAAAACCAATAAAATTTTCTTTATTTCTGTAAAAAAAAACAAAAAAAAAACAGATATTTAATTCTAATCCCACTTGCTATCTATCTAAATAGCCATAAAATCTGTATTTCTCTCTAAAAAAAATACTGATATTGAATTATGAATCATAATTAAATATCTATTTTTGGAGAAATACATACATTTTTATGGCTTTTTTGATAGATAGCAAGTTGTAGCCAGAATTCAATATCTGTATTTGTTTTTTTTTACAAAAATACCGACATTTTTCTGTTTATTTTGATAGATAGCAAGTGGTATCAGAATTAAATATCTGTTTTTTTTACAGAAATACAGAAATTTTTCTGTTTATTTTGAGAGATTGCAAGTGGTATCAGAATTCAATATCTGTATTTTTTTTACATAAATACAGAAATGTTTATGGATTTTTTTTATAGATAGCAAGTGGTATCAGAATGAAATATCTATTTTTTTACAGAAATACATAAAATTTTCTGTTTATTTTGATAGATTGCAAGAGTTATCATAATTTATGTTAACTCTTGCAATCTATCAAAATAAACAGAACATTTTCTGTATCTCTGTAAAAAAAATTACAGATATTTAATTCTGATACCACTTGCTATCTATAACAAAAGCCAAAAAAATGCCTGTATTTCTGTAAAAAAATACAGATATTGAATTCTGATACCACTTGCAATTTATCAAAATAAACAGAAGAATTACTGTATTTCTGTAAAAAAATACAGATATTTTATTCTGATACCACTTGCTATTAATGAAAATAAACAGAAAAATTTTTGTATTTCTGTTAAAAAAAATACAGATTCTGTTACCACTTGCTATCTATCAAAAAAGCCAAAAAAAAGTCTATTTCTGTAAAAACAAATACAGGTATTTATTTTTGATACCACTTGCTATCTATCCAAAAGGACAGAAAAATGTATGTATTTCTCTAGTAAAAATACAAATATATAATTATGAATCACACAGCTCCATTACAAGTGATTTAGGCCTCAAAGTAGATAGAGGCAGAGGGCTCTGAGGGAGCTGCTCGGTAAAAAAAAATTAGCCAGTTACACAGCTCCATTGCAAGTTATAGACCTCAGAGACAAAGTAGAGGTAGAGGGCCACTAGGGGGAGGAGTAGAAGGAGATGCCGAAGGCTGTGAACATGCTCTTCCCATCAAGGTGTCAGCAGGCTGTGCAGCAGTTGACAACTAATCAGTACACTCTGCAGAGGGGGTGTTGAAGTCATTGCCGATCCAAGCCTTATTCATTTTAATAAAAGTGATTGGGTCGGCATTTTCTGAGAAAAGCCGAATCCGCTTGTCACTCACTACGCCCCCAGCTGCACTGAACGCTCTTTCAGATAACCCAATTGTGGCTGGGCAGGCAAGGATCTGAATGGCATGTTCTGCCAGCTCTGGCCACTGCTCAAGCTTGGATACCCAGTAGCTTTGCAGGCTGCAGATGTCCCATGCAGAGCTCAGATATTCCTGCACCATGACTGAGTACCGCTGCTGAGTGTCATTGGCAATTGCTGCACGACTGGCAGCTTGCTTCCACTGAAAAAAGCCTGCATAGTTTGGCTTAGACGACCTCTACCGCTGCTGCCACCCATGCTGCCTAAAGCAGTTGTTTGGCTCCCATGGCTGGTGGAGCTGCCATTGGGATCCCTGCTGCTGCTGCTGGCAGCTGGAAAGGCTGAGCACAAGTCCCTTACAAGCACTTCCTGGTAGTGCTGCATTTTAGATATTGGGCCAAGATCAGTTGTTGTATCTTAGGCTTGTAACGTGGATTCAGTAACGTAGCAATCCAATAGTCGTCAGTCTTTGTTTTTTATGTGTTGTATGCGTGGATCTTTGGCTATGCACTCCTGCATGAAGGCTGTCATGTGGCTCAAACTACCCACAGCTGAGGTAATTCTGGACCCACACTCCTGTGGGTCGAACAGCAGCACAGGGTCGTCCTCCTCCTCCGCCTAGTCTTGCCATCCACGGAACATGCTGCCTTGTGTTTGGGTGGATGGATGCCATGTATCCTCAAAATCCTCCTCTGCCACTTTCTCCCATGCCTGAAATGTCCTCCTCATCCTCTTCCACCTTCTCTTTCTGGTTTTGTGGTGCACTATGCCTAGTAGGCACGCATGTCCGAGATGATGTTTAAAACGTCATCTCTTGGTGCAGTGTCCGCTCTGTGTCGTAACCGAGATCCACCATCATCTGTTGCAGCAGGCATATGATGGGGATGGTGTCACTGTCATCTCTGCCGATCAACAAGTCCTCAATTTGCAGCCACTCTGCAGGGCTGAAGAAAGGTAGTGTAGGTATGCGCCTGAAACGAACAGACTGCCACGTAATCCACAGCTTTCTGTTGTTCAGCCAGCTGCTGCAGCATGAAAAAAGTGGAATTCTAATGAGTGGCCACATCACAAATTAACCGGTGCACTGGCAGGTTGAGATTTCGCCGTAAATCCATCAATCTGGCACTTGCTGTGTACGACCGGCTGAAATGCGCTGACAACTTTCTGGCCTTCAGCAACTGGAGGCCTGGGTAATTCCTAAGGAAGTGCTATCAGGTTCATGACATGAGCCAGGCAAGGTACGTGTGTGAGTTTCCCACAACGCAGGGCTGCCAGCAGATTGGCCCCGTTGTCACACACGACCTTGCCTGGCTGAAGTCTGTTGAGAGTTAGCCATATGTCCTCCTGCTCCTGCAAGGCACTTAGAATGGCTGCGCCCGTGTGGCTGAGGGAACCCAGGCTTCGCAACCTCAGGACTGTGTGGCAACGTCTGAATTGTGCACCGAAATAGCAAACTGCAGGTTGTTGCTGGCGGGGAACAGATGCTGTCGAATAGGAGGTGCTGGGTCTCCACGGCAAAGTGTCCCTGGAGTCAAAGGAGCCAAATCAAACTGGAGGTTGAAGAGGAAATTGCCTGGTGATTTGCTCTGGGTGGAGGTAGGTATGCAGGCCTTGCTGCATCTTCCCCTGCTGCCACCAAAGTTACCCAGTGAGCTGTATAGGAAATATATCTTCCCACTCCATGCTTGCTCGACCAACTGTCGGTTGTCAGGTGCACCTTGCCAGAAGCTGAGTGCTGCAGGACCATGGACACATTGCTCTGCACGTGTTCATGCAAAGCAGGAACACATTTTTCTGCACAATACTGTCGCTTAGGCATTTTTCTGCAAAATACTGTCGCTTAGGCATAACGTACTGTGGGTTCACGCAAAGGAATGCGTAACGGAACGCATTGGAGTCCACCAGCCGGTAAGGGAGGAGCTCTAACGCAATCAGCTGTGCAATTGCCGCATTGATTAGCTTTGTTTTGGGGTCATTTGGGCCTCATATTTCCTCCTGTGCTCCAGCATCTGGGGGATGGAAGGTTGGATGCTGCTAATGCTAACCACAGAAAGATTGGACCATGGGGTAGAAGTTGTGGGGGATGGCAATGATTCCTGGTCTTGACTGCTAACAATGCGACAAACAGCAGCCGATCTGCGTTAGGGCAACTGCTCACTGCTGGTGAAGCCTGAAAAAGGTAATTCTCGGCTACATGCCCCACTCAAATTGCTGGCAGCAGCACAGGTAACTTTGGTGGCAGAAGGAGGAAAGGCAGCGGAGGAAGAGTGAGCAGTTTGAGCTTGCTTCTTGGTTGGAGGTGGTTGCACAGAGCTCTGTGCTTTGACCAGGCGTTCCCGCCAGATTACTGGATGGTGGCTTTTTAAATGAGTGCTCATGCAACTTGTTCAAAGTTTGTTTGGGTTTTTGCCTCGTTTCAAGTGTTGAGCACACAGTTTGCAGATGACCATAGTGTTGTCACACTGACCGCGGTTGTTGAGGCATAGCTGTGCTGACAGCTTCCGACGATTTATGACTATGACCTGCCTCACTGGTACTTGAAGAATGCAGAGTGTGGGCAGCTTTTACCCTCTTCCTCCCTCTCCCCCTTTGAGGGTGCTCTGCAACCTCCTCCTCCTCTTCTTCCTGCCTCTAGGACTGGGATGAAGAGGGGGTACAATCACTTGACCCAGGCTGGGTCATGTACTCCACTACGTCTTGTTCATGGTGTGGCAATAATGGACGCCCACCACCAACAGCAGTGCTTTTTGTTCTTGGGTCTGCAGCAAAAAACAAACTCATACTGCTTTGCTTGCCACCCCTGCCAAAGCTGCCCTTTCTTCTTTGGCCAGACATTGTAGAGTTTTTTTTGTGTGGCTTGACATCCAGCAAAATACTTTGTAGCTAATATGCTTCACAAAGTTTGAATTTGTACAGTAAGTGGATTTTTTATTGGGAAGTTGACACAAAAAAGCAAGTGCGTGGTGTGTGTTGTATGCAGCACTTTCCTTCAGTGGTGACGCTTGTAATATGCAGAACAGTATACAAAATATATACCGCTGTATACACGGTGTCTGTGTGTATGTCTCTCAGTACAAGTGTGGTACTCTGCACGCAGTCAGGGAGGGTACCCTGCCTCTGGCTGCGTGTATGTAACACACTGACTGACTATCTATCTATCTATCTATCTATCTATCTATCTATCTATCTATCTATCTATCTATCAATGTATCTATCAAACAGTGAAACACTTCTATCTATCTATCTATCTATCTATCAATGTATCTATCAAACAGTGAAACACTCTACCTATCTGAGTACAGTAGATTTCAGGACTGCACCAATACAGTACAATCCAACAATTTATCTGACTAATAGTGTGAGTGTGACACAGTCTAACAAAGTAGTTTTTTTTACTTTGACAAAGCAAAGCACTTTATTTTACTTTGACAAAGCAAGCCAAGCAGCACAGAAAGGTTGTAATGTTAGCAAATCTCTGTCAGGAGTGGTAAATGCAGGCACCGCCCTGGCCTTATAAAGGCCAATGGCTGCCTGTGTGGCATGGAGTGACAGACAGCCAATCGGCTGCCTGCCACAACAAACATGGAGGGGCGCATCCCTGCTGTTATTGGAGGGCCCTAGTCATCATGGGGGAGGTCCCTAGGCATTGTGGTAGGGTCGAATTCGGGGCTTTGAAACCAGCAAAATTCGGGTCGGGTCCACCCGAATTCGAACGGTCATATTCGGGTCGAACATTTGGACGACCCGAATTCAAACAAGAACACTAGCCTTGACTCCACTGTGTAAGCATTATTAATCATTGTTAAGTCATTACAGAGGGTGCAAAAGATCCATCCTCAGGTGGAGTCAGTGCAGGAAAGACAGGGAAGGATTTATCTACTGCTCTCACAGCTTAACACAGTCACCCTGCACATGTTTAGTATAATACAGGGTTTCCATACTAACAACGGACTCTTGGCAAACCTAAAACCTTCCCCGTTCTGAGCTCCCTTACTAAACAGTTTTCATTGACTTTTGTTATAATTTACCCTCTGCTACTGTGACCACACATAACTTAGCTCCATTGTATTGTGTCTGTACCTGTGCAGGCACATGGTTAGCACAGGAGGTACAACCATTTAGTACCACGACTCAATGAACTGCTCTGTGATTCTACTAAGTGGAAGGTTCCTGGGGCTTCCTGTGGAACCCTCCTATGGTATCCTGTGTCTGTCTGCTCTGCCAAGCTCAGCGCTCACTGTTTGACAAAATATGCAACCACACTTCCTGGTCCAGAATGTCTGTGGGCAGTCTAGCCCACACTAACACAGCCTGGGGAGGAGTAGCTTCCTAAAGGTGCTATTATAGCCTCTGCAGTATTAGTGGCTGTTGCTGTGACTGTGCAATTCTGCGTTTGTACTCTATTGGTATTCTGTCCTGACCTTTCGCTTGCACCTGGATTATGCTTCGCCTTCCACCTGTCCCCCCACTGAAGCCTCTCCATCCTTCTTCCTCAGGTAGGGTGATCCCAGGGGCCTGCAACCTAGTGGTACCTAGCAGCAAAAAGGCCAGTGGTCTCTAAGGCCACCAGCCCATCATTGCTTTTGGGGTGCCTTGGTGAAGGCCAGGTGTAACCTAGACTCTGCGTCTTACATGATCCCATTCTACCTGCCTGAGGAGACCCTGACAATATGTGAGAAATAAATATTTTGACATCAGCATAGAAAAACTAAAATAGGAAACACAAGGACTTGCAGCACTGCCTCTCCCACACTATATCAGCACACAGGAATTCCTGAACAGGCTGTATTTGGATCCCATATGGAAAGTTGAACCTCAATGACAGGACAGAAAACAAATACCTGAAAGCAGAGGCCCAAAACAATGCAGAAAGAAAGAAGCGGGCTGAATAATCATTGTAGTACAGCATTTAAGAATTAAAAAGGGTCCAAGATACCTGCTGCAGGTTCTAATGCTTATGGAAGTCACGTCTAATTGCTAAAAGAAAGGTAAGGCTGAGCTTTAAAGTAAGGATCAATCACATTTGATACAGAAATATGTAAAAAGATGTTCTGTTTAAAAGACCTTTATTTGTGCAGATTCATCCACAATTGTGAGACATTTCGGCAGCTTGCTAGGAGCAGTTTGGTGGCAGCCAGAGTGCTCCAGATAAAAGTATTTGGTGCATTTCTAGGTAGGGAGAGGTAGGGACAGTACGTGCAACCATCACACACGTGACCTGCCTTTTGCCTGTACTGATTCCAAGGCTGCAAAGTCCACTTCCAGCCAATCATGATGTCACCCGCCTGTGTTGTCACTTCACAGCCCGTACACCCGCAGCTGAGGGTGTAGAAAGCACAGTGTAGCTCTGACACACCCTCCGTGCTACACATTGCGACACACCCAATGAACCACACACACTACTGTATCACATTACAGTCTGACACACACATGGGAACACCCTACAGTGCGCACAGCCGTACAGGAAGTTCCACATTTCACTGTTGTGCCATTTTCCTCATACCATAAACAAGAATCCGGTGCGGGGAAGAACAGCAGCAGCCACTGAATTCGGTGGCCTAGAGACACTGGACATGGGAGAGCCGGACAGCTCGGACCCTAAGGCTCCCTCACCAGTTCACGGTAACCGGAGCGACACAGTCACCCCATTACACAATCACACCGGATACACCGGACACACTTGTAGATTACAGTCTCACAGGGCTCAGCTGCCAGCTCGTCAGTGCAAACACCATGTTAGCCTTGTCTGCGGGAGCTTTATTTACCACACCGATTACATAACAATCCCGATCACCACCTACAGTCTGCTGGTGACACGGCTGCTTGGGCTCGGGGCTTCTGTGTTTACCTGCTGTATGGGGGATGGGGGGCTTGTAACCCATGTACTGTCAGGGAGGGGTTCTCACCCCATTTACTGCCAGGGAGAAGGGGTTCTCGCCCCATTTACTGCCAGGGAGAAGGGGTTCTTGCCCCATGTACTGCCAGGGAGAAGGGGTTCTCACCCCATGTACTTCTAGGGAGAAGGGGTTCTCACCCCATGTACTGCTAGGGAGAAGGGGTTCTAACCCTATATACTGCCAATGAGGGGTTCTAACCCTATGCACTGCTAGGAAGAAGGGGTTCTCCCCATCTTTTCTGTCAGGGAGGGGTTCTAACCCTATAAACTGCTGGGGGGAAAACATATTTTCTGCCAGAATCTAATCACATCACAGCTACCATTGGGTGTTCTCAGCCTTTTTACTGCCAGAAAGGGGTTCCTACCTCATATACTGATATACTGTGAGGGGGGGAGGCTTTTACCTCATATTCTGCTATGGGTGTTCCCATCCAATTTACTGCAAGGGGGCCGTCACACCCCATATAATGCTTTGGGGGGGGGGGGGGTTTTTATCAGTGCCATAAGAGGCTTTACCACATGTACTGCTAAAACCGGGGTTGTCTACCTCATAAACTTCTAGGGGAATTCTCACCCCATATACTGGCAGAAAAGGGGGGTTCTCACCACCTATACTGGTAGAGAAGGGGGGGTCTTACCCCATTACTGCCAGGGGGAGCTCTCACCCCAAATACTGCCAGGGGAGTTAACTTAAGTCACTTAATATGCCGCCAGAGGGATTCCCACCTAATATACCGACGGAGGGGGTCTCACCCAGGGGGATCTTAACACACATCCTACCATGTGTGGTAGGATCCCCCTTGGTGAGACCCTACCATCCTACCATTTGGTGTTCTCACCCTATATACTGGCAGGGGGTTCTAACTCAAAATACTGCTGGAGCTTCTCACCTTTTTATCACGTGGAAGCTCGCCAGGCTCATATACGATCTGCGGGCACAACGTATTATTGAGATCCAATGGTGAGTGCTGGAGCATTGATAAATGAGCAATGGGGTAGAGAATTCACCAATTAAGGTGATTAATTTTCAACTGCGTAATTGAGATGGATCTATTAAGCTCTGTCAATGGTGATGTCATAGCAATCAATTGTTGCACACCTAGTCACTGTTCTGTGTGCACCTACAGTCCATTACAGGTCAGTTTGACTAACTCATATCAAGCTGTATATATACTAATTAGCACTTTATATTATGTCATCTCATCACACAATAGTATGAAAGAAAAAAAATGGTCCAAAGCATTTTGGGTCTGATTCAAATTTCATTATAGTTTGGCTTTAGAGAAATCAAATATTTGAAAAAAAGATTGTTGGCATAGATATTATAATACATGTATCAAAGAACACTTAGTGATTTCACTTGTGTGCGTATGTCAAAATACATTTAAATGTATAGAAATACACGTGCATTTTTATTTCGGGTTTGTGTGTGTAAAATCAGGTAAGTTTGCGTGTATGGTATGAATTGATGTGACTTTTTGTAAGCTTCATTATTGTTAGCGTCATCTGTTACTACAATGTTTTTGTGCCTGTTTTAAAATGATGGTCTCTGTTAGTTAGCAATTCTTCAACCTGTTTTTTTTTACCGGCTATATGTAATCATTGTTATCCAAGGTTTTAACATTTTATCCAGGAATAATTAGTACAAATATATGCATGGTTTCCAAGTTTACCATACTTCACTCATGTTGATTTGTTGGCACTGTTCTACACAACTCGTCTGTTCATTTGTAGTATTGTTAAAGGTTTGTTGTCATTGTGCTGTGCTGCCTGATCTTAGCCCTATTGTATACAAGCATGCTTCCTCTTTCTGGCCAAGCAGTTTGTCAATTAGCTGTCCAGATCAGTTGCATACCCATTCTATGTCACCTGATGGTGATGGAAGGTGGTCCAGGTTGCCAAGCACAACATTAAACCAAATTTATTGGCAAGCTCACAAGCAGGGTCAAGCACTCCTAAATACTGGATTGTATGCATTATTTAAGTGTTTACATGATTCAAAAATTATTAATATATAAAACTTCCAGGGACAAATTTACTTTGTACAAAACCTATTTTATTGTTTTATTAGGGTGTCCATGCAGTTTGAATGCCATTTTAGACCTTGACCCACTATATATTCACTTCATCACATCAGCTTGGTAGTGGAAGCACATAAAGGTGGATTCCTCCCTTAACCAGAAGCAATATCATGCACGAGTGTACAGTAGTCTGTGATGTGACATTTCAGAGGCTTGCCAGAGGTTCCCAGCAAAGGGATGTTATCATCCAGAGACAGAATAGATTCAATTATTAGGATGTGTTAAGCAGCATGTTAAATTATGTTTTGTTGGCAACTAGATGGTGCTGGATTGTATTTTTCTTGCTTTTCAGGCTGCATAGGCAATGCTTGTCCAAATCTAAACATGTGCATCTATATGTATAAACAGTTGAAAAACCAAGAGGAAGAGAAGGCTGAACGCTTTCCTTTAACCTCCCTAGCGGTCTGATTGTGGCTGTATTTCCACGCAAAAA
>NC_092866.1:38895247-38901056 GCF_032062135.1 Pyxicephalus adspersus | reverse complement strand
TCCGAGAAGGCAGAAGTGTCCCCAGGACCTGTGGGGACCAGCAGGACACCGGGGGACAGCGACGGAACAAGGCAAGTGGGCTTTTTATTCTGCTTTTAGGCACCCCGAGTTTGACTCCAGAATATTGATTTTTGCATGGAAAAATCGACCCCTAAGCAGACTCGGTGAATACTGCTAGGGGAATTAAAGTCCTAAACTAGCTTTGAGCCAAGATCATGACATCAGAAATCATAGGAAGAAATAAGCAATCTTTTCAATTTGAAGTACATATGCAATCTTTTCAATTTGAAGTACATACTTGTTAAGCAATATGCCAAAAAAACCTTTTGCCTATTTCTTCCTATAATTTCTCTTTTATATGTATATATTCACACACATTGAAATGTATACATACATATATGCATGTATGTACACATGAAGCAAAACAAACAATGTTTGCAAAAAAAAGAAAAGAAAACCAGAATGATGATGCGCCTGCTCTGAAATAGTGGCAGGCGGTTTTGCACTTCTTGGAACACATTTGATGGGCACATAGCGGGTTTGCATTGGCGCACTAGAATGCGCATCAAACACCTACATTTTAATAAGACAGTTGTGCTGTTTTTGGCCTTTCAACAATTCAAGGTAATGCTCAAAAACAATAACAATTTACTTGTTAAATTGAAGGTCTGTTGGATCACCCAAGGTTAAAGATCTTGGGAAATTGAAAAAAAGTCACATTACAAAAAAAAAAAAAGTAAAAAAATTTTAAAACAACTTTATTCAAGATAACCACATTTTCAAAAAGGTCAGCAGTGCTCAACCCAGAAATTTTTTTAAGCCGGGTGGGATGAAATTGTAGGTGGGTGGCAGCCCCTTTATTGTGACCAAACTCTTTGGTAACCACTCAAAAACAGCCGGGTGGGTGCTGAAAAGTGCCGGGTGGTACGCCCAGCTAAAAGGGCCTGGGGAGAACCCTGGTCAGATTAAAATATAGAGACCACACAGACACTACTAAATTTACCTGATAAAAATAAACAAAGCACAAACACATGTAAACCCACACTTCCATATAAAGCCAAAATATTTTAAAAATGGTCCAAGAAATATTGCATTCAAAAAATACTTACAAAACCAATATGCAATTTGGACCTATCAAAGGTAGAAAACTGGATTAAAAAATATTTATGCAGAACAAACATTTAAAGGTGGTAAAAGACATATTATTGAAACATTATGGCTACAAACACAATAACATAGCATCAACATTGACTTATCAATTGCAGGATGGACATTGAAACATTCAAATTTTAAAAAACAAAAGCAGCTATTGTGCTAAATGGTAAGCAAAGTATGAAATGTAGCAACATAGATTCGGATAAATACATATAGTTACATAGTAGGTTAGGTTGAAAAAAGACATCAAGTCCATCAAGTTCAACCACTAGGGAAATAAACATATCCCAGATATAAAACCCAGTGCTTTGTTTCTTTCTCATGATGTACCAAACTGTAGATTTTGCCACTCCTAATATTGTAGCAATTTCTCAGATACAAGCACCCCCCCAAATAAACTTCAGGCCTTTTATCTGGTTGATTGATAATGACATAACAAAGGAATTGCCCACACCAGCCCATGAAAAAGCCTTTGAGTCAATTGTCCAATTATTTTTGAGCCCCTGAAATGAAGTGATTGTGTTTAAAAAAAGGCTTTAGTTCCTCACATTTTTATGCAATCTCTTTGTTCAACCCACTGAATGAAAGCTGAAAGTCTGCAGTTCAACTGCATCTGAGTTGTTTCATTTAAAATCAGTTGTAATGTACAGAACTAAAATTAGAAAAAAGTCGTCTCTGTCCAAATATTTATGGACCTAACTGTATATGGTATTGATGAGGATGACAGAAGCAAGGACTGGCTGCAGGGAAAGACTAGTTACAGATAGGCAGCACCCATTCTACCTTTTTGGGAAAAGTTTTTGTTGTTCTCGGTATGACTGTAGGTATCATTGGTGCCACACATCACTGCCCAAAAATATAATTTTTTTATTTTGGTGTCTGTGATCAGTGACAGCTCCTAAATCCCTCATCCAAGTTACAGTCTGATTGAATGAACTTCTTACTTAAAGTGAAAGGCAACCATAGACATATGTGTTTGATTTGCGATAGTGTTTAGGCTATAATGGGTGATAGGAGTGACATGCTGGAAATTCTTCTCCTGCTTATCAAGAGGTAAGGAGTAAATATTGGACCAAGTATAGCTATGCAACCTTTTCAGTCACACAGTTAAGTGGTGCCTCATGCCAACCACATGTGATCCAATTTAGATTCTGACCCATAGTTCAAGCAATATTGCAGTAGACCAGTGTTTCTCAACCTAAGTTCTGTTATGAGGTTCTCCAGAGGTTGTTGGGAGGTCCTTGAGGAATGTGTGCCTCTAGGATCAGTTCAAGTGACATAAAGGATCTTGGCAGTCTGAGGGTGAAATTCTTCCCAATTGTCAGCAATGTAAGAGTCATTATTTCTACTGACCACCAGGCTATAGTAAATATAGAAGTTATTTCTGAAAGGTTTCCTCCTGGTAAATATGTAAAAAAAAACTCTGCATTAGGTTGTCCCCTGTGACCCTTTTAGCTTGGCTTCAGAGCTGTGACCCTTTTAGCAGGGCACACCACCTGGTTGTTTTTGGATGGGTACTGATAGTTGGGTTACAAATACAGGGGCTTCCACCAGCCTACAATTGCTTGTCACCCGTCCTAAAAGAATTTCTGGGTTGAGCACTGTAGAGTCATCTTATCTCCTGGCTGGAGGACATCCAGCATCATCAACCCATTCCTTCCCAGCCTGCCTTTTTCTGTCATAAAGGCATAGCCTCACATGTGACAAATAGCTAAGATCATCCAGTACTTCTCTATCTTGCTAACACTAACCCATCAGGGCATTTTAATATTTGTATATAAGATGCTGTGATATTTTCAGGAGACTTTGTTTTTTGCCAACGCTCCTACCAGGCAGCACTAGGGATGGCAATGCACCAGCATAAAGTTTAAGCAAGGTTTTGTACAAATGTGCCTTGGATTGTATGAGAGTGTGCACATGAAGCTTTACAGGATTTGCAAAGCTTTCAGCCATCTTTCTTGAAATGTTTAAAAACATTGTTCAGATTCGGTTTGGAATTAAAGTTTTACTTTTGAGAATCCACGATCAGGTCGGTTAATATTGCAGAAAGATAATGGGCGATGTCCCTTCTGCAATCTCTCCTAACTGCCTGATTGCTTCGGGTTTCTGGCAACAAAGCAGAGCTTCGCATGGGCGCCATTAGCTTTGCCAGGATAACCAGCATTCTTTGCTTCCTCTCTGCGTGCTGGGAATGAATGAGCTCCTTTGCAGGAGTTACATCATTCCAGCCAACAAAGATGGCTAAGAGGGAGTGAAGAAAGAAGATAGCAGCGCCCTGTGAGAGAATGAAGATAGGTGAGTAGTGCAGAGTAGTGCAGGGTTTAGTTCTGCTTTGAGAAGAGACATATAAGGAGGGATATGATCACCCTATACAAATATATAAATGGTACATATAGAGAACTCTGTTCCCAACTATTCACTTTAAGATTGTTAAAAAGGACAAGGGGTGCTTTGTGCATTTAGAGGAAAAGAAATTTAATCTCCGGATAAGGAAGGGATTCTTCACTGTAAGGTCTATGAAAATGTGGAATCGGCTCCCTCGGGAAGCAGTTTCAGCAACTCTTATATATTCTTATTATTAAACAGGATTTATGTAGCTCCAACATATTACACAGCGCTGTACATTAAATAGGGGTTGGAAATGACAGACGAATACAGACAGTGATACAGGAGAAGAGGACCCTGCCCGGATGAGCTTACAATCTAGAAGGTGGGGGAATCAACACACAATAGGAGGGGAGATATACAGTGGTGGGAAGTACTGACGGTTTCAAAAGACAGAAGAAGATGGGTAGGCAAGTTTGAAAAAATGGGTTTTGAGTGCTCTTTTAAATGAGCAGAAAGTAGGAGCAAGCTGGATAGGACGAGGAGGACCATTCCAAAAAGTTGGGGCAGCTTTAGAAAAGTCTTGGAATCGTGGGTGTGATGAGGTTATGAGTGAGGAAGTCAGTTGTAGGTCATCAGAAGAGTGAAGAGAGCGGCTGGGGGAGTATTTTGTTTACCAGGTCGGAAAGGTAAGTGGGACAAGTACTGTGGAGGGATTTGAAGGTAAAGCACAGGAGCTTGAATTTGATTCTTAGGTGAAATGGAAGCCAATGGAGAGAACTGCAAAGAGATGTAGCAGAAGAGGGAGGAGTGGTGGGAAAGATGGATGAGTCTGGCTGCAAAGTTCATAATAGATTGTAGAGGAGAAAGTCAGGTTAGTGGAATACCAAAGAGGAGCATGTTACAGTGGTCCAGACTGGAGATGATAAGAGATAAGTACAAGGAGTTTGGTGCTCTCTGGGGACAGGTAGGGGAACAATTTGGAGATGTTGCGTAGGTGAAAGTGACAGAACCTGGAAATGTTCTGAATATGGGGGGTAAATGAGAGGGCAGAATCAAAGGTGACGCCAAAACAACGTGCCTGAGGGGATGGACGAATTACAGTATTGTTAACAGTTAGAAATTTGTCAGGGGAAGATTTGGAATTTGAGGGGGAGAAGATGATGAGTTCTGTTTTATCCAAGTTGAGTTTCAGGGATCGGTCAGACATCCATAATGAGATGGCTGACAGGCAGCATGAGACCTTATCCAGGACTGAAGGAGACAAGTCGGGTGGACAGATAGATTTGAATGTCATCAGCGTTGCATACAGATGGTACTATAAGCCAAAGGAGGATATGGGACTACCAAGAGAGGAGGTGTACAGAGAAAAGAGAACTGGTCCAAGGACTGACTCTTGGGATACATCAACAGGGAGGAGAGTGGTGGAGGAGAAATTACAATTGAAAGAAACTTGAAATGAGTGGTCAGACAGATACCTGATCACTGATACCAGTGGAGTGCATGATTTGTATTAGAAGGCGGTGATCAACAGTGTCAAAAGCAGAGGAAAGATCAAGGAAAAGGAGGGAAAAGTTGCCTTGAGACTTAGCTCAGATGAGGTCATTGGCCACTTTGGTAAGGGCTGTTTTGGTGAAATGGGCAACTGCTTTATTAAAAAGCTGGATGATTTCTAAAAGCACAGAATATAACTGGGGATTAAAGTTTTCAAGTAAAGATAACAGAGACTGTTGATCCAGGGAAGGAATTTTTTTTCTCCTGTTGGAGCAAATTGTACCAGGGGTTTTGTTTTTCCCTTTCTGGATCAACTATGTCCATAGGGAAAATACTGAAAGAAGAAGGGAAGGGGGTATGGGAAAAGACAGGCTTTTAGTAGGGGTGAGTATATAAAAAAGTTTAGTAAATTTGATCTTGATTTGAATAGTGACCCTGTTACTAATATTGGCCTCTTACCCTAGTGGTGATACAAAACATACAATATAGAAAGTGATTGATGTCACACTTACCTCATCTCACTAAAGCACAGGCATCCCTCTCCTGCGCATGCTTGCAGTTCTGAAGCTGGGCGTGCCTCTGTTTCCAAGCTTTATCAATTCCGTCCAATTCGCTGGGCAATCAAAAGATAGCCTCTTGATCAGTCCTGGCTGTTTAGCTGGCTCTCAGACTGCACTTTGTTAGCCCCTAGTTGTCCAGTCTGTTGGTTCCCAGCCAACTTCCCTGTGCTGTTCCTGTCTGCCTGTGGATATCCCTGCTTCTCCTGTGCCTCCTGCTGTTTCCAGTGTCTCCAGTGCTCCCTGTGCCTGTAGTGGCCCCGGGTTATTGCTGTCTG
>NC_092866.1:38823017-38892160 GCF_032062135.1 Pyxicephalus adspersus | reverse complement strand
GATAATCTGTTTCTTAGAGCTTTAGCTTCAGATTCAAAATCACCCTCATACAGATCCTTTCTAATATTTTAAGATATTGGCTATATCTGGGAATACTGTTCTTTAAAGGCTCGGGATATGCGCTTGCAGCATGAAGAACAGTATTCCTTGCTGTCTCCCTTCTCTTCAATGTTGTATGTATAGTACCTTGATTGGAAATTCTCAAGTAGGTTTCCAGAAAAGGAACCTCATGATAATTGTATTTCATTGTGATTTTTAAATTGTATGTTTGTATCCAATGAAAGAAATTGACTAAGAGGATGATAATATCATCAGTGTACCTCTTCCATTTGAGTATACATTGATGATATGATTGAAAGTCTGGGTTTAAGAATACGTTTTCCTCCCAGTCAGCTAAAAAAATATTGGCGTATGATGGGGCACACTTTGTCCCCCTCACCACTCTCTGTATTTGCAAGTAATGTTTCTTGTTAAAGGTGAAAATATTTTTGGTTAGAATGTATTCTAACAGAGATACAATAAATAGATTGAATGGAGTGTTTGCTGGGTAATGTCTCGATAATTGTTTCCGTATAATACTAATGCCTAAACTGTGGGGGATGCTACAATGGAGAGCCTCCACATTAATTGTAACAAGTAGAGATTTTGGGGCAATTATTAAGTCAGTTGTGAATTTTAGGAGTTCAATCGTATCTTTGAGGTACGAGGGTAAAGCTGTAACTATGGGTCTAAGATAGGTGTCTACCAGTTCACTTGCGTTAGTGGCTATTGCTCCAATACCTGAAATAATGGGTCGTCCAGAGGGGTTTTGGATATCCTTATGTATTTTAGGTAGGGCATAAAAAGTAGCAGTAACTGGATGCTTGATAGAAAGGTAATCTTACTTTTTGGTCAATAATGCCTAGGTGGAGTGCATTGTTTACAATAGAGTAAAATTATTCATAAAACGTATGAATGATTGTTTCTGGAATTTCTTTATACCATTCATGATTCTGTAGGATTTTGTAAGATATGTCTGCATATTGTAGCCTTTTGGTCAAAAGTGTCAGCAATTTTACCAAGTAAGCTTTTTATTTAACAGTATAATATCAATTGTTAATTATTTATGTAACTACTAATGCATCACAAATTGATTACACTATATATTACTATAATTTTTAAGGTTGCTCAATCCCCCGAAAAAGCCCCACGGGGCGAAAAGGCATCCAGAAAAATTTAGATACTCATCAGAACAATATCGATGTTAAAGTGTTAACACAATATTATGTTGCCTTTGTATCAATCACTTTCTATATTGTATGTTTTATATCACCACTATCACCACTAGCATAGGAGGCCTATTTTAGTAACAGAGGCAGATTTGAACACTATTCAAATCAAGAATAAATGTACTAAACTTTTCGTATATACTTTACGCCTACTAAAAGCCCGTCTTTTCCCATACCCCTTCCCTTCGGGTGTTGGATGGTAATATGAATGGGATATAAAGACCTAATACACACAAGAAGATGTGAGGCCAATTTTGCACTTAACTGATTTATCTGACTGATTTTATAGTTGGTAATTTAATGTTCTACCCAGCCCCTCTGAGCTGGATGCACCACCCGGCACTTTTCAGTAACCACCAGGCTGTTTTTGGGTGGTTACTGAAGAATTGAGTCACAATACAGGGGCTGTCACCCACTTACAATTTCTTCTCACCCAGCATACAAAGTATTTCTGGGTTGAACCCTGGTAATTAATCACTTGAACGGCACACGTGTCTGATATTCTGCACTTCCTATCATGAAATGAGGATGGAGTGAACCAGAGAATAGGTGAAGGCTCCAGATCAGACTTGGTGGATATTCATACACGACTTGTACTTTGTACATGGTAAATATTGATCCAAAGTAAACAACACATCCGATTTTTCCATGTCTGAATAAAATCCCAAACCTTGTCACTTATACCCCAATGTTCTCTTCAATCCCTTATAGCTACTTAAAATACTGTAGATTATATGATTAGATACTACTAAGTTTTGAATGTAAATCCAACCAATACTTTCTTTTCATCTCTGGATTGAGTGAGAAAAGATTAGAGCCCCTGCTAAATTCTTACTGCTGTCTGGGACTCTGTATTATGGTGGGAGAGTATTCGAGGGGAAACCTCTCAGAGCCCACATATTGGTAAAATAAACTTCAGGGTTCTACTCTTTACCCACCCTATTCAAAACTAAAAAACAGCAGATTTTTGACTCGACAGTTTTTACATTATTAATGTGCTAAATTTTTGTTAGAGGCCATGAAATATTCACATTAAATATTCTCTCACTTTGGGAAAGAATTTCTCTTTCACTTTGATTTTAGAAAATGTCACGGTTTGTTATTCATAAATATTAATGGAAAATTTATTTGGCTACTTTACATCTTAAAAAATTAATATTTAGAAGTCACCATATTTTCCTGAAAACCTTTAGGGCTTGTTTAGACTGGCAGTGGTAAAAGCGGTTCATGTGCATTTCACCAGCCATTTTCACCAGCTCCGATTTCATAAAGAACCAGCATCTGAATGTTTTTGTTCTGAACTTATTTTTTACTTTTTTTTTACTTCTTTAACATTATATTATAATTGTTATGGTGTCATAAAGAACAAAAATCATATTCAAGTAACTGTGCTCCTACAGATTCTGATAATGAAATACAAGAATTATAATGGAACCTCCCCATAAAGCCACAACAAACTCACAGGTATCACGACATACACTCAAACAATGGGATGGTTTAAAACAGCGGTCGCCACTAAAATTACCGCGGACCACTAAAATTACCGGCACCACACATGCGCTGGGAGCCAGGTGTCAATCAAAGCGGGCATGACCCCGCCCACTTATAACCCCGCCCACTCTTCCATTGCAGATCTGACCCTGGGACACAGCCCGCCCACTTCCCTGAGCCTGGGATTTGTACGGGGGGACATGGTCTGCAGCTCTGCATACCAACCAGCGGGGTCCTTCTCCTGACCCCGCTCAGGGGTGCACTGGCCCGAGCCGCAGACCACCAAAATTTTCTCGCGGACCACAGGTTGGCAACCGCTGGTCTAAAAAGCCTCAAAACTAGGATATCTCTTTGGGTTGATAACTTATAATTACCTGTTCGAGTGGCTTTCAAGTTAAAGTGATATAGCTGGTGGGTTTAGTGCTGCTTGGCTTCTTTCTGGGACACAGCTCAGGCCATTGATTTCCATTACTGCTCTGAAGGTGATGGCACTTGCTGTGTAACCTAATTACTATAATAAAGGAGGTTTCTAGCTACATTTGAATACCCTCTTAACCTATTAATTTCAGTGCCCTCTTAACTCAGTGATTTGTACTTCTATCTCGGGTAGTTCTGTAAAAGCATTGTACACAACCTATCCTGATTACTGATTCCTTCATGATGAACAATATTAGAAGACTGGTGATGTGTCATGTGATAGCCCACACGTATCTTTATAGAGAAGTGAAAACTAGCTCTGCCAACTGTTACTGAATTTTCCAAGACAGATCTGTTTATTTCCTGAAAGGGGTCATTCTTTCCAGTATGTAAATAGTCATATTGTATTCATTATTTTTCCTGTAAATATACAAGGCAAGAAGGGCCACCATGCTAGTCCAAAGTTATCATACAGTCCACATTGTCCAGGCTCAGTGGCTGTATGTTACATCAGGTTACCATAAGCATAATTTGTATTCTGTGGAACAACAGTTCCGACAACAGATCACAAGAGAAACAGTGGTTGTTTGTGTTGAAACTTTTAGCCAATTATTATTGTTATGACCATTGATGAGCCAGCTCTAGAAATGTTTAACTGTGTTGCATTACCCCTCTTTCTAGACATAAACATGGACACTTCGGGTGATTCCATTGTAGGTGTTCATCAAGAAGTCTCTAATTCTAAAGTGTGTCTTTAACATGTTTATAATCTGGTTTATTGGTTTATCAATGTATCTAGTCAGATGTTGTAACACTTTTTGCAGTAGATACAGCTTTACATGTATAAATACAAAACATGTATACATACAAAAACAGAGAACAGGGTTTTTTTGGCCAGTGATGTCAAATATATTATTCAAAAACAAATGGTGATAACAATACACTTACATTTGGCAATACAGTAGTTCTGTGAGTTACCACTAGATGGCGCTAATACAATATAACTACAGGCAATTCAAAAATCTGGAATTTTCGGAAATTCACGGCACTCTTTAGGTCTGTCAGCCTGTATACACAAAATAACTTACGTTCAACAGTGCCTTGTCCCATTACATGTGATGGGAGTTAAAGGCCAATGTCTAGACTGATAATTATCTGACTAACTTGTTTAACTTGTTGTCTTCACAGCCCATGTCTGTCCCAGTGTCTCAAACGATTGACCCCACTTTCTGCCATAGTTAATTCCGCCAATTCCTAAAACAGTGTCCTGTAATGACTTGGGGGTTGGCAGGAGTGATCCTTTGCAAACAGACTTTTTTAAACTGTAAGAAATCATCAACAAACATATTTTTAACATATTTTACATTTCTGGCAGGCAGTGTGGCTGCCAGAAATGTTAAGTATCGGTCTTCTTTTGCAGACTGGTTTGTTTGTTTTTTCTGGAGTTATCAACAGAATCTGTTTACCTGTTTAACGCATATTCTAACTCTGAAACATAATCCCCTATCACTTACCTGGCCTTAATCTTAGTTCCTAACCTTACCCTAACCTAGAAAGGTAATTGTAAGTATAGAAGTATTATTGACTTCACTGTCCATGGCCTAGCTAAAGTGTGCAGGATGTGAGTGGAGATGTTTTTGGATGTCTCCGGCTGTTTGCTTGATTCATTCCAGTCACTGTCTAAATAATCTCTAAATTATATGGGTGAAAATATCAGCCACTGAGCCTTTTGTATAAAGTTAGCAATTGCAACATTTGTATTTCTATTATCACAGGTTCACTTTGGTAACCCTGAAAACTAACTTCTCTTTAAACTAACCTTCGCTTTGTTTATGCATGGAAAAGTAACAAGTGCACTTTAATTCTGTGCACGTAACTTTAGGCTCCATTTATAAAATATTCTCTTCAATTCGCTCTAGATTCGTTCATAATTTTTACTTACACAGCATTTCCTGTTGTGACAGCTGTGCAATTTTGGGATTGGCCACTAGATGGCAGAACGAGACTTTTTTTTTTAATATCGAAAGAATGGATATACCGGAAGGGATTCGAGTCTCTTGCACATTTGTAGTCCAAGTTTGCATCAGCTAGTGCAGGTTTAAATGAACTCCCTTGTTCATATGCTATAGTTACATCATCTCAAGTCAGCCAATCAAGATGCCGAACCAGG
The DNA here is from genome assembly GCF_032062135.1 of Pyxicephalus adspersus. Lineage (NCBI taxonomy): Eukaryota > Metazoa > Chordata > Amphibia > Anura > Pyxicephalidae > Pyxicephalus > Pyxicephalus adspersus. Next base: position 38,886,814 of record NC_092866.1, on the reverse strand, counting down.
GGAAAAAGACGGGACAAAGATGTGGGCACAAGCAAATTATCTGCTCCTTAAATATATGCTTATATTTTCAAGGTCAAAAATACCATGCTACCCCGCGTTGGGATCAGCTTCATTGCTAGCACTTTTTTCTAAAAACAAGCAGTGTTTGGTCACAAAGATAAGTAAAAAAAAAAAAACAAAATATCAGAGGAGATGTCACTGTTGCACATTTATCCAGCAGTTATAACTCTTAGTAACACTCTTAGTATACTTAAATAGGCGCAGCCTTAAAAAATACTGAACCTACACAGGGCTCTTTTCTTTTTCTGGATACAATCTTTGGCTATCTTTATTGGTGGTGCCATGATGATATAACTCCTGTAAGTTCATTCATTACTGCCTGTGCAGGGGAAGCTGGTATTGCTGGAGGTCCTGGCAACCAATGCTCAGTTGCACATGTTTAGGAAGTACAAGTACACTTTACATGCAAGGCACAGTGAAGGCACCCCTCAGAACACAGGGCCATGAGACCATCATCCAGATTATGTGCTCAATCTTCTGGATTAAGTTGTTACCTTTAGCTGTGGGAAGATGTACCCTTTTTAGCCTCCCCTGCATTTTCCCAGAGGCTGTGTTCAGCTGAAGGGTATTTCAGGAGATACAAGCAGCCAATGAGCAGAGTAGCTCCTGGTTCCAACCTTGTCCTGCTATTGGCTGCTAGCTGTATTTATACCTCCCTAATTTCAGGCTCTAGTTGATGGATCCCCATCGCATTTCCTGACTCTCTGCTAGCTAGTTGTTTGGATTCCCTGTGTTTGACCTTGACCTTGGCCTTGGCCTTGGCCTCTTACCTGACTCTGCTTACTCCACTGCCTGTCCTGACCTTGACCTGTTACCTGACCTTTCCTTGCCTCCTGCCTGACCTCGGCCTGTTACCTGACCTTCACCTTGTCTAATTCCACTGGACTAGGTGTAGGACCAGACTGCTATTTTAAACTGTCTCTGCCTGTGTCAGTGTGCTTTGGACTTCTAATGATAGATCAAATTGACATCAGTTTGAGACATTTTCCCCCCCCCCCCCCCCCGTCAAATCAACTCCAGGCCTTTAATTCAGGCTATATTATATATTATAATATAGTAACCTTACTTACTATTTATTTAGGAAGCAGTTTGGCGAAAGTTTTTAAAGAGGGGGCAAAAAAAGGAAATTCTTATCCATGCTTGTTGTTGGGTCTAAACCATATTTTAAATATTCTGTAGCTGGTGATCTTCTTACAGATCCGAAGGGTATTAAACAGGTATTTTTAGGCTTTTACAGCTTCCTATATCATCATTTGAGTTGTCTCTTTTGAATCTGTTAATATCTTTTTTATTGATACAGAACATATTCATTTATTGAATCATATTTTTTAAGAGTTTGGTAATGGCTGTTCCTTTGATCTCTCATGGCTGGTATCCTTTAATGTCTTGATGACCAAGTTAGAGCACACAATTACACTTACAGATATTTGGCAGAAAACATTATTTAATCTATTATATAGCAAGGTAAATAATTGATTGTTTATGTATACCTGTTTTCTTGAATACGTGAATGATGTCTGTTTTTTTTCACACAGAAGTGAATCTGATAGGACAAGAAGATAAAGTTGGGATGGCAGACTTTGAACTACTGAAAATCTTGGGAACTGGAGGTAAGAAGTAACCCCAACTACTTCTAATTCCTGACATGTTCTTTGAAGAGTTCCATGTTTAGAAACAACTTGGTGGGGCAGCATGGGTGGCTCAGCATCTAGCAGAGTAGTTTGCTAAACACTATATGGATGTGTGAGAATAATGCTAAGGAAAAAAAAAAATATTTTGGTTGTTAGCCATGTGTACACAATTTTCTAAATTGAGTTTCTAAATTTAAGCTTGCTTACTCCCATAACTTGACCTGCAGGTGGTCCCTGGGTGAAGGACATACTGACGACTCCTGGATACCGTGCAAAAAGCAAAAATTTTTTTTGCATAGAAATTTATTTCACATTGTAGGCTATACTTCTTAGGCATAACTCCCCAAAATATGTCCATTAGATTTAAATTAATGAATTAAATAATAAACTTTAAAAAAAAAAAGGAAAAATGTAATATAACTGTAAATTAGCATATATATATATATATATATATATATATATTAAATATTTATATTATGTAAAGATTTCTTTGTATTGGACACAATACAGCTATTTTGTATTGAATCCAATACAAAATGATTTGAATTTCCCGCTGTTCCACCTGCACAAATCGGCGCACGCACCAACATTACGGGAAACCCCGTGGATCTCGGCTCTTCACTTCACACCTGTAGATCGGAGGGAGAAGACATGTCCCCAGGACCTGTGGGGACCAGAGGGACGAAGGGGGACGACAAGGGAGCATAGTAAGTGGGGTTTTTCTTAGCTTAAAGTGACCCTCGAGTGTGACTGGTGATTGCAAATAAAATCTTCCCTGCGTCCCACTCTGGATTACCGCAAGGGGGGTTAATGTCCAAGACAAACTCTGCAGTTGTTTCTTTTTGCAAATCAAAGCACAGCTTGCTCTAGAAGTTAATGAATGTTTAGGCCCTATAAAGTTTTTTTTTTTTTTGCTTTGTTTGTGAATAACACATAGTGAGGATTTTATACCTTAACTGACACTATGCTGCCTAATAATCTGTTGAGACAAACATCTGTCCTAAATGCATTTATTAAAATAATGTACCTGTTCCGACTTGCATACAAATTTAACTTAAAAACAAACCTACAGTCCCTATCTTGTATGTTACCCGGTATGTATGTAACCTGTACATACCCCTGACTTGGTCCAAATTAGAAATAGGTAAAGACCAGGAAAATCTGACTTGGTCCAAAGTAGAAATAGCTATAGACCAGGAAAATCTATCTTATTTGTTTTTCTGAAAATACTGACTAGAAGAGTTTTGTCTATGTGTAGTTTTAGGCATTTTACTTAATAATATTAAAACATATCTACAGTCCCAAACATTATGCCATAAGAAAGCTCCCAAGTCCGAAATGAATACTAATTTTAGTTGCTGTTGCTGATTGTTTATTGCCTGTTCAGCCTCTTTTAATATTCTTTCACTCCTCTTTCAGCATATGGTAAGGTTTTCCTTGTCCGTAAGGTGGCAGGTCCAGATGCAAATCGTCTATATGCCATGAAGGTGCTGCGTAAGGCAGCTCTGGTTCAAAAAGAAAAGACTGCAGAGCACACACGGACTGAACGCACTGTGCTAGAACATGTGAGGCAAAGTCCATTTCTTGTGACCCTTCACTATGCTTTCCAGACAGATGCTAAACTCCACCTTATACTGGGTAGGTAAAGCAATTAGAATGCTTGGAATCACTGAATTAATATCTCTAATAGGTAAAGAGTAAAGAGCATTTCACTTTATTACAAATAAAGGCTTCTTAAAAGTTCAACCATGTACACATAGAAAGCTTATGTAGTGCATTTATTATATTAAGGGCTTAGTATCAGTTTTCTTGTACAGAGTTATGAGTGGAATTCTGTTGAGCAATCTAAAGCATAGGGGCACTTTTGTATCACAGTGGAGGTTGGGCTATAAAAATGTATTTAATTGTGGACCTTTTCTTTTTTTCACTTCCCCTGCCAGATCAGTGCAGTCCTGCTGATACCAGCTAGGCAGCTCAGGCATCCTGCTTGGACATGCTATAACTTGTCTGATGCTCCAGGTATCCTTGCAGTCTCCAGTAACACAGCTGCATCCTTAAGCCAGATTTTGGCAGCCACATTAAGTCTACTTTCCTAGCTAAAATTGTTTTCAAGGGCATTGATTGTGGGTTCATTAGGTAGGACTTAGATAACCTTTATGCTCGCTTGTTTGAAAAGGAGTCACAGGTTTCCACACTTGAGGACCTTACTTCAGGCCACCGCTTTATATTCTATAATACAGTTGCAAATTTGCTATGGTCAAGCTCCTAATATTCTGAGGATCCAGAAAAGTAACTTTCGAGTAACATCTAGTCTGTCTAGTAAGACCCCTTGTCCTTTTTTGGTCAGTATCCTGAATAACAGATCAGGATCCTTTACCTGCGAAAGCCAGAAGGGAAAATTCTTTGATGTGTGAAAATACCACAATAGACCTACTTGCAGATTTCTCAATTGAAGTAGAATTCATTTGTGGAGGTACACAGGCAACTTCAAGTCCAGGGCATCAAAACTAGTATGCCATTGGGCCTGATATATAAAAGCTGTTCAAGGTTTGAGAGGATACACTTTTATCAGTGAAGCTGGGTGATTCAGTCTTTTATCCATCTGGATTTTTTTCCACTTCTATAAATCAGGCCATAATTTACAACACGATGCAGAATTTGACGTGGTCCAGAACAGTGATTGCTCCAGGTCAGAAATATATGGTGTAACAAGGTGGACATCAGGCACAGCAAAGACACAAAATGCTATTACAGTGGAACCTCAGTCATTCCCACGGGAAATGACTGATTCTGGATAAGTGTAGTTTCCGGTTAACTGAGTTTTCTCTGAAACTGAGGTTTCTCAGCCATTCAGCACTAGACTTGAATGGAGAGACTTGTCCCCATAATTTTACAGCTGTACACTTTGTTAAGAAATGTAGAAACCAAAAGAAACAATAGGAGCGGAAAATGAGCTATCGATCAAGTGAAAATGATGTGAAAACATTTTAGTATGAGAGAAATGCTGGGGAGAGCCTAAAAACAAGCACATTACACTTCTTTTTACTTTTTCTATGTATACATGTTTGTTACACAATTTACATTTCTGTTTTATTGTTATGCTGTTTTCTGTATATTGTACTACTTTTGAACTTAATAAAAATATTAAATTCGGGGGGCGTGGCTAAGCGCGCAAGCGAGATGGCAGCCAAACCGTGCAGCTCCGATTCCACAGGCAGGGGGAACGAGCTCAGCAGCAAACCACAGTGTGAAATGGGCAAAAGTTCACGGGGGACACACTCTGCAAAGCAATCCCGTGACCTACCGGGATATTTTCAAGCTAAATGGCAGAACGGGCCGCAGGACACAAAATCCAAGATGGTGCCGGAGTCACAGGAAGAAGAGCTTATCAGAGACTCTTTCGCACTACCAGAGGCAGTGGATAGAGAGGAGAGGGAGATACAGAGACCACTACTTCTGGAAGAGTAGAAGGGCATTGAAACCTTTTTTACAAGTGTTACGAAAAAAATACCATATAGATGGCGCTTCCCATTCTGTCTCCATGCCATCTCGAACGGGGAACAGGTTGATTTGCGTACACCATCTGATTTACCAGCAGTTTTGCAGTGCTCTAAATTACGTAAATGACAATCCCTGAGTGGTATCAAGATTTCTAGATAAATGGGGCCCCATCTGCAGGAAAAGTTCTCACATCTCCAATGGGCAGCCCACAACCCAAAACAGCAGGATGCCTGGGGGCACTTTAGGAACCAAACAAAAAGACATACCACGACAGAGGGCCAATTCTAGAACCTCATCGGAGAGTCCCTGTTCCGCCATTTACAACAGCTAACTTTGGAACATTTGTGGGATTGATGGGACAGTTGGAATCAAGGACTGAGCTTATACACTTATGTTTTCCCAATAGCATTGGAAAAGTAGTTGGAGCAGGGCCCAAGTCTTGTTTAGCATATTTGGAAAGTTTAGGAATGCTTGTTTTAATATATAAGGTTGGAAAATGCAGTAATTACTTCCCCGCCTAGTGGAGATGAGAATATTGAGGTTACAATTGATATTTGTTTTAATTTATTAACTGCTATTTTTTTTTGCTCGTACATATATACCCTGTTTTCCCTTTTCTTACCATAATAACCTATTGGTTTTAGTGGTAATTTTCAGGATCAATATGGTGTACCAAAGTTTAGGAACAAAAATACATGTGTTAACAGCCCAGAAAACAGGTCCATGGTTCTGAAAGATTTTAAAAAAGTTGGCATTCTTTTGTTTTTTGCAGGAGACGCATTTTAAAAAGGGCCAAAATAACTAAGATGACTAATAAACACTTTGCACATGCGTTTCATGCCACAGATTTAGCATCAAAAACAGAGAGTGTCGATTCTCTTCAGTAAAAATTGTGGTTTTTGTGTAACAGAAACTCAGATTGCTTTTGAGGGCTGGTACATATTCCTTTTCGGACACAAAGGGGGCAAAGAAATTACTCGGTTAATGAATGTTTGGTAGGCACATAAATGCACTATTAGGGGAGAGCTTATTAGAATGGGTTCTCAAAAAAAGAGAGAAGAAGATAAGTGACTGTCCGTTTTATTGAGGAGAGTGGTCGATTTGGAAAGTGCACATAAAAAATCATTATTGCGACAAACCGGAAAAAAACTTCAACAAGCCAGATTAGATCTTAAAGCTCTTATAGATGAAAAGGCCAGGAGAATCCTGTTTTTTAGATCAACACTGTAAAAAGTGATAAAGAGTGATAAGAGCGGTGGTGGCTTTACCACCCTATATTACAAAACCTTTGCTTCTATCCTGATCCCGCACCTTTTGCAGGCAATAAATAGTCTGGCAGATGGACAGAAGCACATATTACTGTCCTGCCCAAGCCAGGTAGACGCCCGTATCACCATTGCTAACTATTTTGACACTAGAGCCATTTATTAGAATGGTTAACACGAACCAAAGTACCAGGAACCAGAGGGTTCACGATGGGAGGAAAAGAATACAAAACAGCAGCCTATGCTGATGATTTGATATTTTTCCTTACACAACCCCAGACATCAGTACCGAGTTATCCAGCTACAAGGACTGAGTACAGCTAGAGGCTGCAGCAAGTGAGATGGCATTGGCCACTACTCCCTGGTTGGAATCTCACTGTCTACTGATAGCTATCAAATCTCAACTCACCGTAGGGGCCACACTAGCTATCTTTAAAAGATTACTGAAAAGGAAAAATGTGGCAGCTGCACCAGGTCTTCTCACACCGTTGGTTGGAAACTCTGACTTGAAACCCGGTCTAGACAGTAATTTTTTGAAGGGGTGGAGGTTGGATTTGGACCAGAAAATTGAGAATTTTTTCCAAGATGGAAAGTTGTTAGATAGGTAAAAGTTGCAGGATCTAATGGACGAAGGACAGGAGTTTTCCTGGTGGGCATACTTACAAATCAAACACTACATTAATGCTTTGGACTCTAAGTCAAAACTAACCATGAAGCTTACGAGATTTGAACAATACTGTTTGGAGGGAACTCCACTTTTCACATACAACCTCTCATGTATACATATGTATACATATTTAAACCAGTCTGTACCATTACCATTATTAGCTATTCAACTGTCCAATGATCAGTGGGAGAGAGCTTGTCTTTTGGCGCATAAATGCTCTATCATTACTGGGCTACAGGAGAATGCATATAAAATGCTCACCCACTGGTACTGGACACTGGACAACATCCATAAAATTGCTCCACAAAAATCTAACCTATGCTGGTGCTGTAAGTCAGATATAGGCACGATGACAAATATCTGGAGGGAATGTCCTGGGATACAAGATTTTTGGAAGGGAGTTGCGGATTTTAGTCAACTTATTACCGGTTCCCTATTGAGACCAGAAGTGTGTCTACTACATTTACATAGGATGTCTTTGAAAAAGTATAAAAAATCATTAAAACTCCATTTGTTAAATGCAGCGCGTAGTGTTATTCCACTGGTTTGGAATTCACAAGAGATTCCTACTGTGAAATTGTGGTCCAGCAGAGTACATTCAGTCCACTTGATTTTGTAGGGTTAAAGGATAGACAGGCTTTTGGAGGCAAATTAGAAGGTTAATGTTATTATTTTAATAATGTGTAGTATACTTATATACTTTACACACATCAAATAGGTTGTGACACAAAAGAAGATTTTCACAGCTGACTGCCGGCTCCTCGCCAACTTTACTCCCACAACCACCACTGATAGAAACAATCTCTCAAGCTGAACCAGTAACCATCAATAGAAACAGACTCTTTTTGTGAAGGCAGTTATATGGTGCTTTGCAACTTCCTTAGAAAGTTTCTATCTCTCCAACACCATAAAGCATCCATTGATTTGAATTGATATATACTTTCCTGACCTGGATATGTCCATTCAAACTAATACTCTCCTTATCCATTCAATAACTGCAGACCCCAGAAAAGAACATCCAGGAATGTAATTATCTTATGAATTCAATCTTACTTTACATATACATTTTGTTCTGGGCTGTTAACAGCATTATTTTGGTATCATATATAACCCCCCTTTCCCTAATTGGAATAAGTTGGTTTGGAAGTCCGGCAGATGCTTTTATCTACTCTCTTTCACTGCGATTTTTGTAATACATAAAGTTTTCAAGCTATCTCAATTCTCCCCTGAGGAAGCCTAAGGGTGAAACGCATCTGGAACTTGAGACTCTATTGAAATTTGTGTTGAGATTATACTTGAAACCTCTGAACTGTATATAAGTAATCGCATATAGGTTTTCTTTTGTGTCACAACCTATTTGATTTGTGTAAAGTATAGGAGTATACTATACATTATTAAACTAATAACATTCACCTTCTAATTTGCCTCCAAAAGCCTGTCTATCCTTTCACCCTACAAAATTACTTAGGCTAGGCAATCTAGAATACCACTAAGGATAAAAGATAGGAACCCCACTTGTTACTTATCCCTTCGCCTATACTCGATGAAAGAGGTGAAGGCTATTAGCTTGGACAATGTGGATATGGGACATGGGATGCATGGATCATTTTTAAATGTACTGCTATGTATCAAGCCATGTTTTAAAGGTAGTTATACTAACCTATATTTTCAGCGACACCAAAAGGATTTATACCTCTACTGGTTTTTTGGTTACATTGTATGTTGCTTTTCCTTCGGTGATATGTGATATAAACACTGGATTTGGTATAATATATGATTCTGTATAATGGTCTTTTTTCATATGAGAGCTGCTTTCTAATACGTTTCGAGAACAATATGTTTTATAGTGCTATTACGGATGTTTGTACTCCTGATATTCTTCATATGAACCAAAATGTATTATTGTTTTTTATTGTTGTAATAATAAAGCTTTAGGTGTGGGGGAAAAATATTACATTAAAAAAAAATTGCCAATTGTTTAAAGTTAAGGGCAATTCATGTTTAGTTGGCTGTGTATAAACACATATACTTTTAGACCATTGACCAAACAAAAGTAAAGAATCATAGTCTGACTCATCACTAACTAAAATTATTTAAAATTTTGTTCAGTGTCTTTTGTACATCATGCAGCACTAGGTTGTCAGTAGAATGCACTTTGTGTTTACTGTGCCAAAGTATTTGTGTATTCACTTTACTGAAAGTCATTATTATTAAAGCAACAGGGTAATAGGTTGGCCCTTTATACATAAAAGATTGTATTGCTGAGAATGCATGATTGACAAGTATGTTATGAATAGAAAAAAATTAGATCTTGCAACTTTAAGCATTTGCTTAAAGTTAAAGAGTTAAGGATTTGCATTTTACAAGTGCTTGTGAGGCTTCTGATGATCCTACCAGAGCCAGTGGAAGTAGAAGGTTCACTGATCACAAAAATTTGTTAATGAGCTCCAAATGAATGTAAAAGAAGACAGGCTTACACTTCACAGGATGGATGTGATACCATAATACTCCTGCAGTAATGCAACCCCTCCTCCAATATTTACTATTAACAAGTCTTTATAAAGTCCCAAAGAGGCAACTCATTACATAGTACCTATAAGTTTTCTGTGCATCCCAGCAAAGAACAAAATCTGTTTTATCAAAATGCTGTGGCCTTACAGTCTGTTCTTGTATCTCAATAGACTATGTTAGTGGAGGAGAACTTTTCACTCATCTATATCAACGGGATAACTTCTCTGAAGATGCTGTATGTTTTTATTCTGGTGAGGTTATTCTGGCTATTGAACATCTACACAAGGTAAGATCTACATTGCTTTATAAATGGAAAATTTTATAATAGCTTGTGTTAAATGACTGGCAAAATGACGGGGACTTTTCTGACTCCATACCTCACCTCTTCAGTTGGGTATCGTGTACCGAGATATCAAGCTGGAGAACATCTTATTAGACAGTGATGGTCATGTGGTGCTTACAGACTTTGGTTTAAGCAAGGAATTCATGTCTGAAGAGGTGAGAAATTATCTTTTCTAAATTCTGTCCTTAAAACAGGTAATATTACACCTTTAGGTAAGACGCAAACTATATTAATTTTTGACATAATGACACAGAGGCAGAGCTACATTTAGTTAAAAACACCCAAGTTTACTAATTGCTAGATTATACAGTACAGGAAATAGTAAATTCTACACAATGCACAAAGTAACAAAAACACTGTAAGTAAGTTCACTTTTGTAAAAAAAATATTACCATCCTAAACTATTTTCTTACATCATGTTGTGGAAAGTATTTTGTCTAATAATTATGCTTTATAAACTTTACAACTTTACTCCTGTTTTTCTTTTTGTTTTTTTTTTGTTTTTTTTTTGTACAGAGTGAACGCACGTTTTCTTTCTGTGGCACTACTGAATATATGGCACCTGAAATAATCAGAGGACAGGGAGGTCATGGCAAGGTATGTCATTACAAACAACAGCAGGAGACTCCTAAGACTTTATTCCCAGGAATGAATGTGTCATATTTATAATATTATTTATATTATGTTTGCAGTCAGTGGACTGGTGGAGTATGGGAATCCTCATTTATGAACTACTAACAGGAGCATCTCCATTTACATTGGAGGGGGAAAAGAACACACAGAGTGAAGTGTCCAAGTAAGTAAAAAGGAACAGTAAAAAATAGTAAAGGAAAATGAGGTAAGAGTTTATGAGGAAGTGTATGGTAGATTCTGGAACATATAGATAGATGTATTTTCTCTTAAGAATAAAAGAGTGGGTAATAATACTGCATGACATGAGAACCATATTTGTCACAGACGGATCCTAAAGATGGAGCCCTCGTATTCCTCATCTTTAAGTTTGGAAGCTCGAGATCTTCTTCAAAAGTTGCTCCGCAAGGATCCAAAAAAACGACTTGGAGCAGAGGGTGCTTTCCAAATAAAGGAACACCCATTCTATAGGGTGAGGAGACACTGTCCAACGTTTTACTACCTCTAGATTAAAGGGCTCATTCTTGTATGGATTGTGGTCTGTAACCTTAATTTTCTTCCTTTTCTCTAACACAGGGTTTAGATTGGGAAGCACTGGCTCAACGCAAAGTCACTCCTCCATTTCGCCCATCTATTCGAAGTGAAACAGATGTTAGTAATTTTTCAGATGAATTTACAAGTTTAGATCCTGTTTACTCTCCAGCAGCAACACCACCTTCTGGGGCACGTATATTCCAGGTTTGTTCAAATCTAATTCTGCATCAAATTAGGTTTCAAAAATAGTCACGTGGCTAAAATAAAGTAAATAAACTTGTTCTTCTCCTAAATATTTGGGAAATGTGCCTAATGTCTATTTAACTCCTATTAATTAAATGATACATGTAAAAATATTAATTTAACTTGAGTTGAGGTTAACAAATTTCAAGAGCAGATATGGCAATGACCCTTTTCTATGCTTGCACCTATTTTTGTAATAGTTCCAAATATGCCTTACCTTACAGAGCTTTGCTTTGGACATTGCAGCAAACACATTGCTGTATGCTGCTGTACTGGCTGATTTTACTAAAGGGCTGATATCACAGCCAAACTAACATAGTTAAAGGATCATTTCTGCAAAAAAAATGTAGTAGAGACCTGCATGCATTATTATCTCATGCCTTAAAGTGGTGTGGTAATAGTTTGAAATTGTTAAATGCACAAATCTCAGGTTTTCAGCATTCAATAAAAATAATGCTCTTACCAATGTTTTAGGGTTCCTGGATACTGTTCCTCGAAGAATGCACTGTTGAATTTTTGATGATACCATTATTTGCTAGAAAATGAATTTCAAAATCATTCCACCAACAATTGCTAATTGATTGATGAAAAAGTAACTAGCCCTTGCTCTTGAGAAATGTACTGTACCTAGCAGCATAGAGGCAGAACACATGAAACTAATTATATCTGACTGTCTGTTTTAGTCTGTCATTTGTAATCCCTATTTAATGTACAGCGCTGCGTAATATGTTGGCGCTATATAAATCCTGTTTATTATTATTATTATTAATAATAATAATAATAATATTAATAATTATCTGCTGTGGCTGGACAATCACAATGCCATAACCAAATTAGGTAAAAGTGAACTCTTATAACATGATTTATAGGACTAGTATAAATTGATTTAAGCACTATACAATGCTAAGCATTAGCTTATGATTTCATGATAATATGTAAAATCATATTTAGTTGCAGGCATGTCTCCTATGGTCTGTATCCTAAGGTTATATATAGTAAATTCCTCTAATTTTTTATTTATATACATAGGTGGTTATACTTGTCACACCTAAGCCTCCTATTAAAGCAAAATTTTCTTCACCCAAGACAATCAAATATTTCATGACTGTCTCAGGTGAAAGTTTGGGACTGTGTTGGTAGTGTATTTGCAAATATTGTATACCGTTATAAGAACATTTTCTCTGTATGTTTTTTGCAAGCTGTAGGATACATTGAAAGTTGCTTTATCTCCTGACTTTTTTTTTGTACCTGTCAGGGCTACTCCTTTGTAGCTCCGTCTGTTTTGTTTGGTGTAAATGCAGTAATGACAGATATGCCCGCTCCATCTGCTGACAAGCCTGCAAGCCTAACACTATCTCTAAGTGCTGCTATGAAGGTAAATACATACATTCAGTGACAAAGCTTTATCTTTATTAGTATGTTATTTGTTAAAATGTACATGTTTTCATGTTACTCACTTTCTAGTTTTTGCCCTCTAGTTTCTTTTAAGCAAACCCCCTCCCCTATTCTTGAAATCTGCCCTATTTTGCTATAGTCAGACTTTATAACTCTGTTCTTGCCTCCAGGACTCTCCATTTTTCCAGCAGTATGAAATGGATCTGCAGGAGTCAGCTTTGGGTTCAGGCAGCTTTTCTGTGTGCAGGAAATGTCGCCATCGCCAGAGCAAAAAAGAATATGCTGTGAAGATCCTTAGCAAGAGGTGAATTGTGCTGTTAGCTTTGCATAAGAGTATACACTGTACAATTTTTGTCTGTTTTACATGCAATTTTATTTTTCTGCATTTTATTATAAAGTTGGCTTGGAAATTGCCTAAATTACACCTTGTGTTCCCCTGCTGCCTTCCGCCAGTTTGGACACTTGGATAACAGCTTATGGAATGTGTAACCCTGTGCTGTTTCCCCAGTGTCTATTTAGGCAAAACATTGACTATGCCATAAAGGGAGCTTATTGATCAGGTAAATGTGTGGAATAAGTACACTATAAATGCCAGCTAAGCATTTAATTTACAAAAATCTAATTCACCAATAAAAAAAGGCTTCTCTGTGTCCAGTGCAGGTTAATGTTCCAGTGTGCAGCAAGAATTAGAAAGTTACATTTTTTAAAGCTGAATGGAGATTAGGGAAATCATTATTGTATTTCTCTTCCTATTAAAAGGACCTAAGTAGTCCATGTGACTACTACTACAGGACTTATGTAGTCCATTGCACAGGACCACGCAGATTGAAATGAGGGAGGCATTGTAAAGCCCTTTACAGACGTCAGATTTCTGTCACTGAAAAGGATCCCACACAGCAGCACAGGGTCAAGGAGTACCTGGAAAAATCAAACTGTAATGCAGAGCAAGAGCAGGTAAAAACTTTCAGCCAAAGGTCCAACATGAGAGTCAACAGCCAGGCGAGGTACCCAGGGATATTAAGGTTGAAGGTCAGACAAAGGGTCAATCTTGTTGGCAGGCAAGGGAAGTCAGACAGACCTAGGTTGTCCATGAAAAGACAAACTAGAAAATGCACCCCATGAACTAACAAACCAATACTATACCAAGCATGGTGTTCTTTTAAGGAAACAGCTTGACTTAACCATTGGCCAATCATTGTTCAGAAGGCATGTGGTAGCTGAAGATGGAACTGAGGCTTAGAGAGTCATTGGGGAGCAGATAAGTCTGGCCGTGTATGCAGAGTGGCTGGAGAAAATGCACACACATGCAGCTGCACATGAGTGAGGTCTTTTTATATCTACTGATATTTATCCAGTGCTCAATGTTTGATGTTAGGATGGTCTTGGCCTGACACTGGATAGCACAAAAGTGACCGGGACCAGGTAAGTTTGTACTGACACATACAGCAACAAGTATTTAACTCTATCCCAGTATCAATGCTGTAATTGAATGAACTGGTGTTTGTCATTTGGTCACATGTCTCCTTTTACTTTTCCTAGAATGGAGACAAACACTCAGCGAGAAGTTGCTGCCCTGAAGTTGTGTCAGGGACACCCTAACGTTGTAAATCTGCATGATGTTCTACATGATCAGGTCTGAGTTTCCGATTTCCTTATTTCTTATTACATATTTCTTACGTATGTGGCAGAATGAAGCAGCACTGTTCCTTCATGTAATATTGGTTGAACATGTGGTCACAGCGTAGCAATATTTTAAAGATTCAATAATAGGTAGCTAGGAAAAAAAAACATTTTTAAGGATGTTAATAGATAGTCTCTTGTTTAGACCTGGTGAAGATGAGTCATTTATCTATGACCTGATCATTGATGCAGAAATACAAAACATTTGTCCCTATTTCTGCTCATTATCACTTGGCCATTAACCCCCTATAGTGACTTTTCCTTGCTAACTTAAGTTGTATGGCTGTTGCCACACATTTCTGTTTGTTTTTACAGGATTTTTATGATTTATGTTTTTCAAAAATTTATTTATTTTCCCTTTCTTCCATAATAGATGCCTGCAATATATATGCAGAAAACACATAGAAAAAAATATTATTCTAGCATTTGACATTTTTATTTATAAAGCAGTGAATCTAACATTCATCAAAAAATTCCCTGATGGAAAATAATTTACTGTCATCAAAACACAATAGGGAGTGTTTATTAGAGCTCTCCAAGACTGGAGAAAGAAAGATTATCATGGGAAAACCTGGGTGATCCAGCAAACCTGAAATGGATCTGGTCTAGGTTTGAAAATGTTTGCCAACTAATAGCACAGCTTTAAAAAAACACACATATAGATGAACGATTATCCACCAGAGAATGTTTCAGTGAATGTCCATTCAGTGCTTTATAAGTACACCCCTTAGAGTTGAACAGTGAAAATGACTTATGTATAGCTGTCAAAAGGTTACTAGATACTGCATAATATTGGTATCCTGGTAAAGTGTATGTGTGGACAAAATAAATAAAAATTATTCAGCACATACCTGCAGCTGCAGTACATACACATTTCTTTATGTCTTTCCCTTTACCATTGAATACACAGAATACCAATACAGAAAAATATCTGTTGGTCTCCCAAAAATTCAGTGAGCTCCGCAACACTACATTCCCAAGCAGTGTCATCCATCCTGGACAAAAAATACAATACTAATAAAAAAAATTTGAGTGCAAATGCAAAACTAAAAAAAGCCAAGGGAAATATTCTGATTGTTTCCAATATATTCCTGTTGCATAAATGTGATAAGCTTCACAAATTCCAAAAGTCAGCTGAGTCTTTGCTTCACTTGAATGAAAGACAATTTTGTCCTATACAGACAATTGAATAAAAGAGAATGCTACGATTTCTGCTAATTCGGCATTCATTTAAAATGATTAACAGATGAGCTGGAACTGCAGAAGAAGCAAGTTTTTATGTCATACAATTTTATTACATATGTTATAGCTGCTTTACTGCATCCATATGTTTAAAATGTAATAGTGGTAATGTTCTATATGAAATTTAAGTCCACTTTATAAGGCACTAAACATATATTTACTTGGCATTTTACCTTTTTTTGATTATTTTGTATTTATTTAAAACTCATCATTATTTATTATGTGGTAGTATCATTCTTATATTGTGATGGAGCTCCTCGATGGTGGAGAGTTGTTGGAGCGAATAAAGAAACAAACACGTTTCAGTGAGATTGAAGCAAGTAGTTTAATGCGCAGCCTTGTGAGTGCTGTATGTCACATGCATGAAGCTGGAGTTGTGCACAGAGACTTGAAACCTGAGGTAAGAATCTATTAAAAGATGAAAATCAGTGAAAGAATAGGAAAATCTATTATTTACACTTTACTTTTCCTTTACACAGAACTTATTGCTATCAACACCTGGTGAAGATGCAGTTTTAAAAGTCATAGACTTTGGGTTTGCTAGGCTCCGTCCTCCAGGGTCCCGGCCACTACATACTCCTTGTTTTACACTGCATTATGCTGCCCCAGAACTGTTGTCACACCAGGGCTATGATGAGTCGTGTGATTTATGGAGTCTGGGTGTAATTATGGTGAGTGATGTTTGATTTTATATACCTTGCTATAATCATTAGCTATATTCCTGCTTAAAAATTCTATGTACCATTTTGTTATAGAATGTTTAAAAACCTTATTGCATGAAGGATACATAAAAATTCCAAGATGTTCTAATTTTCTATTATATGTACACTACCCACAACCATCTGCTCCTATTGCAAGTACATCAACAAGCACAGTCAGTGACATAAAGATGACAGATTTTGCATTCCTGTGTATAACACCATTTGTACCATACCGTTTGAAGATCTGTTTCTGTAAAGGAAAATAATGTAGTGTATATCAAGGCTGTTTCTAACCACAAGCAGTATTACTACATACCACTATGGATGTTCTGGTACTGGAAGGTGCCACGTTACACTCTGCAGAAGTTTAAATAAATCCCAGACTGTCCAACAAAAGGCACAAACCTTCATTTGTATTCATAAAGCACTACAAAAAATGCACCCTGCATGCTACACATCTCTCTGCTTGCCCTCTTCACTGCACAGTTGTCCAGCCCACAGATTAGACAAGGGAAGTAAGAACATGGCCAGCTGATGACAGAGTAATATCACTGGGAATGGTATCATTCTTTCATTAACTCTGCAGCATTGTGGGCCATAGTATCTTGCTGGCTGGGGGTGATCTATAAAAATGTTCCTCCTTTAAGTTTGTTGGATTGTTTTGTCTCATTCATACATTAGAAGAGAGGAGGAATAGGGCCTTTTAAGGCATCATAATTAACTCAAGTTAAAGAACTTTCAAATAGTTATTTATATACCTTTTTACATTTTTCATCCATAAAAAACAGCTTTAATGAGAAATAATAAAATTACAAACTTGTGTTCACAGACATTTTCTTTTAACAACTCATGTATACATGTGCATTACATGGTCAAACGTTCCTCGACGCGTTTCGTGTACAAAGCCACCTCTTCAGAAGGATACAAGTTTTTCTATAAATAACAATAATCTTTAGTTAAAACATTGCATATATACATACAGTATCATTTAACATAAAAATGAAAAGGGATGAATTTACTCCTACTTTTGTGAAATTTATCTCTTCACCCATGCATATTATGAGGAATGAAACGTCTCCAATTCAAATGTGGTATTTCACCATTCATGTAGTTTGGTGTTTAATGGGATTCTTTATTAGCTTTTTAGGAAAAAAAAATTGTTTTGTCTCATGATAAAGGTGGCAGTGACATGTCATCTTTAAACCAGATTGTTGATGCTGCACCCAGCAGAGCAGAGAGGGGGCATTTTAGGAAGATATCTGCTTTTAGGGGTTTCATACTTTGATATTTGATTGTCTTAACTTGCAAAATTTGGCATTTGTGGTGATAGGTTAGTATTGCAATATTTATTTGTAAAAATACAGGCACTTCTAGGGATCAGAGAAGCTCATTATAACTTTTCTGATAATAATAAACACATAATCAAGCACGAGAATGCAGACATGCAAGTTGATCACCTTGGATTATACATTATATGCCCGACAAATATGAATGTGCCTATATAATGACTTTTTAATGCATTTGTTCATCCTAGCTAAATCTACCCTACACCACCACCTTACCCCCCCCCCCACCACCCCCCTCCAATATGTCCCCACGTCTTACAATCTTTAATTGACAACTGTTTTTTTGTTGTCTTCTTCCATAAAACGCCAATAACTGTACTTGATATGTTGAGAAATTCCTTTCTAGAATTTGAAATCCACCTGGCAGACATATTATAATCCATAGTACCATTATATACATTGGCTTTATTTTTAAAATCAGACATTCCCTCAAACATTCCCAGGTCCGTTGGTTTCAATGGCAGTAATTGATTCTCCACCAGGGTATGTTCAAGGGTATGTTAGATTCCCTGCTTGATAAATAGGGCCCATTGAATGTTTTTGAACTAAGTAAGAACTGCTATTCTCATATTTGAGTGCATTAGAAATATATCAATAGTTTCCTTATTGATGATTTAAAATAATGTCACTCTGTATAATGATAATAATGTGTGTACCTTACTGTTTGTTTACATTTTTGTTAAAAAAGTTGGGAATTAATCTTGAATAACTTGCTAATCCTTCCGTTTTTTTTTTTACACTGTATATATTCTGATTAATAATATGTTTTTAAAGATGGTGTGTGATAAAGCTACACACTATATTTAATGGGCCTAATTTTTTAAACCTCTGAAAGACTAGAGAATATAAACTATTGTGGGACAATCTAGGTGATCCAGCAAATCTGAAACGGATTTATATAAAAATAAAATAAAATTTTATTAAAATTATTTACTGTTAGTTGGTAAAGGTTTTCAATCCTGGACCAGAACTATTCCAGGTTTTTAAGATCACCCAGGTTCTTCTATGATGGTCTATAATCTCAAGTTTTGGGGAGCTTTGATAAATGCAAAAATCATGACTACATTGCAGCCATTAACCTCCCTGGCGGTATGAATAATAAGAAATTATGTATAAGCGGTACATTTAAAAATCCTCATTATTTTAAATTTCACGCCCGGTCCCGCCTACCATCTCCACGATTCAGCCACCCAGCCAGGCACTCGCAAGCAGATGCTACCCCTGGCCTCGCCTCCCCAATGTTCACACGCCGGGGACAGAGGTGCAGGCTGGCATCTGTGTAGCCTGACGATGCCGGATATGCCGGGCTTCGATGAAAAACGCCGCTAGAACGTGGGAACCAGGTAGGTCTTTTAATCTCCCTGGAAATTTTGCTGACCAATTTCTGAAATTACATTTTTTTAGCTTTCATGACGTTCCAGTTGCTGCAATAGTATCCAAAGCACTGATCTGGAACAAGCGTGCAACCAGCATTGCCAGAATTTCTGGCACTTCTCTTCTGGAATTTCTGGCACTCCTTACACTTCTAAGTGAGCCAGAAACTGTTAAAACCACTGGATCAGCGGGATGCCAAATTTAACCAGCATTTTTAAATAGAAAGTAGCCAGGGCAAACTTAAGAAAGTGACCAACACTAGCTCAAACTCCAAATGTTTAATAAACATGCCATGCCTTGCGATTCTCACTCTCACTTTTCTACACTTTTCAGTATACAATGCTGTGCGGTCAGGTTCCTTTCCATGGTGCAAAAAGTGGCTCTCCCCAAAGCCGTGCTGCTGATATTATTACCAAGATCAAGGAGGGAGACTTTGTTATGCAGGGTGAAAGCTGGGAACATGTGAGCGATGAAGCCAAGGAGCTTGTTAAAGGTATGGGGGGCCTATAAGGTAAACTATCATAATTCCCCTGAAAACCTATTGTGAGTTATGTTTAATGAATATGTGCATTTACATTTTTAATCTCCATCACATATACCTTAAAGTAAAAACAGAAGGTGTAGTTGTATTCATTATCACCCTGTTCTGCCTCAAGAAAAGAGAAAAGCTCCAGTCAGAGCTTTCACAGAATTCTCCTTGTTCTATGACCCAATCCTCAAGCACCAATATTGTTACATGCCTAGAAATGCTGGATATTTTTACTCATTCCCAGAACCTGAACTGAGTGTTGTTGGAGTGAAGAAAATGTGAATATGTTTCAAGTTTCCTTTTTAAATGTCCTTTAAAATCTCCACCAGTTGCCAGGCCTACCAACTACTGCCTAAGGTTTTAAAGCTCTTCAAGACTGGAGAAGATAGACTATCTTGGGTGAACCTAGGTGATCCAGCAAATCGGTATCCGTCCTTGGCCTGACGCAAAGCCTATAATGTCTTCCCTCTTCTTCTGGGTTACTAAGTCACCTGATCTCACACTGCGCAGGCACGAGATCAGATGACAAAGTTGGGGGAAAAGATTGCCGATCTCACTGCGCATGCGTCAAATGGGCAAGAAAAGGCTCCTTCTGCACAGGTATCCCTGGAGGCTTTGCACTTTTTTTTATTTTTTAAAGGGTGTTGCACTTAAAAAATAATAACATTGTTATGTAAAGTAAACATTTTGAGTTTAGGTTCGCTTTAAGTCTTCCCATTTTTTTATGCTTTCTCTTTAAATAGTGCATAGTGATGGGGATGATAAGAATGAGACTTGGCCGATACATCTCATCTATAAAACACTGAAGAATTATGTGACATGTGGTTCTGCTTTACATCACAAATAGACGATAGAGTTTTTTACATGTACATTTTTTGTTCTCTTAGAATACCCTTGAGAAGTCCGTATTTAAAGTGGGTTGGCATGCTTAAATAGGAAATGTTAAATCACAACAAACTTACTAGAACTACTACTCCTCTCTTCAGGTTTACTTACTGTAGATCCGTCATGCCGGCTGAATCTTAGTGAACTTAAGGAAAGTAAGTGGCTGTGCGGGGGTCGTCCATTGTCCTCAACACCTCTCATGACACCTGATGTCCTAGAATCCAGTGGTATGACCACTAAGACATGTGTGAATGCCACCTTTATGGTTAGTACATCTAAATCTTTTACATTTTATGCACAGATTAACTTTATTTAGAAATCTGCCAAGAAATTAAACACTTTTCTGGTCTTACTGACTTAGTACTTATTCTGTAATTAGTTTCCCCAGTGCTCAGTGTCATTGATCTAATGGATGTGGTCATAGTTGGCAAGCAAAAAAGTAAAAAGGCAAGAATTTGTCCATAAATATTAAGTCATAAAGAAACTACTCCACTAATTCTAGTTTGAGACCATCCATGTATGTGAAAAAAGAATGTTTTAACCACAACCTCTTTAAACTTGTAGTCTGTAGACATTCTTCAGTCATGAAAGTTTTCAAGTAATTGGCAGTACATAAAGTGAAGAAGCAAATTTGAAATATGTTTACTCTTGGGTTTTTGCTTTGTACAGCATAATTGTTCCCTGCAGGTAGTTAGTAAACCTTTTTTGTATATGTCAGGTGTTTATGGAATTTATAGATTTTGTTTCATGTTTTCAGGCATTTAACCGTGGAAAGCGTGAAGGTGTTTTTTTAAAGAGCGTGGAAAATGCCCCGCTAGCTAAAAGACGCAAGCTGAAGCAGTGCAGCACTGGAGGTGACACACGCAGTGGATCATCATCCTCATCTTCATCATCATCATCTTCATCAGCACAAGCTACAACCACAGCCCGCTGTCCTAAACCTAGAGCACCTCCCCAGAATCACAGACCAGCAAATTCTTAAGGTTTTTGCTTGGTGTATCTACACTACAGGGGATGTTATTTTCTGCACTTGGAGGACCAAGGGAAGGGTGACTTTTTCCAACTGGATAGTCATATCTAACATGGTTGCTGGACAAATTTCATTTTAAGTAGTTATGGATTTGTACATGCTTGAGTGAAAAAATGATTATACAAAGGCATGGGTTCAAATAGGAATCAGCTCATGCAATACGAGGACCCTTCAGTGTACTTAATATATTGAGGTACACATGGAAATGACATACAAGACACTAGCCATTATTCAGTATCAGTGAATTGTAAGTCTTCCCTCCAAGCTTGAATGTACACCTTTAAAGAAGCGCAGAATTATTTTTTGCATTGATCCCCAGGTTTATTGGGCCTGTCTAAATTAACATATATGACAGCTCCAATGTTTCCATTTGCTGCAGCTGTATGTTTGTTCAGTTTAGTCTATTTCCTTTTTACTTTGTACATATATTGGATGTTACCATAGACTGGCAGCTGAAAGATAATTCCTCACCTCCCTCCTATACCTACTGCCAACAGCATGGCATGCCTTCCTCAGTGGTTTGTTTGTGGGGCCTGTTTATAAATTTGCAAATTTAAGGCTGCCTTCCAGCTTCTCCAAAAGAGAAAATATTAAAAGATTGCATAAAATGGATCAACAATAAAAAGCAATACAAAACCATACATTACAACAATACAAAACAACCCCACCACTTTACAGTGATTTTCCTGTACATGATATATGGTTTTAAATGTTTTTTGCCAGTTTGCAATTTTATCACTTTATAAAAACTGCAAAATCAAGAGTTTTGATTTAAATTGGATGGAATTGACATGATGACCTAAACTGTCATTTAAGCTTTTATATATTATTTAAGGCTCCAACAAGTTAAAACTGTCAAGTCACATCAGACTGGCTATATGGTGCCTTTAAAAATATGTGATAAAACAGTTATTTAGGGCATCTTAAGAGCCTACTTTTTATTAATAGATTTGCTGAGTTGTTAGTTTTGAAGGAGGGAATAATATTGAGATAACTTCAAGACGTCTAGTCTTAATCTAAAGAACAAAAAAAAAAGTTTGACTTCTAGGGGCTTTAAAAGAAATATATTGACATAGAAATATATAAAATCTGGCCTTGCCAGCTTTTTTATTTATGTAAAGAGTACAAACGCAGAGTGGAGGGAGTCTTTTAGTGAATCATTTAATATTCAGATCACTTAAATCTGCCACCTTCACCTTCAGTCGTCGTAGGTCTTTACAAACAGTTTTACAGAGTTTGCAAAGCAAATTCATTTTTTAGTATTTTAAAACTTTTACATTAATGTATTTTTTTAATTTAGAGCTTTTCAGACATACTGTATGTACATTGGCATTTGTATGCATATTTGTGGAGTGCAGTATACATTTGCTCAAAGTTTTGTATCTATAAAGAGTAAATATATCTATGCAGAGCAGTATTTATCTTGAAATGTGTATAGGCTAATGTATAAATATGCGTTGAACATCGTTATTAATTGTGCAGCGTAAAGCTCTGTTGTATCCAGATTGATATGTTGGTGTAAACTGAAAGAAATGCTTTTACCTGGGCAAATTAATGTAAGTAGTGGTAGAGGCTGACTCATGTATGTTGTGTGTGTGTGTGTGTGTGTGTGTTTAGGTATCCACCTATCGTTTCCTTATGCCACACACCTCTTTAAACAATGTGTGATGTTAAGGGTTGATATTTGGAGAAACGTCTATCACTGGTAAACATACTGTTAGACTATAGGGACATTAAGGGTACTGCATAGTACTATACCCAGCTCTGCACAGTGCTGTCACTTGTAGTCAACCTGGGCCTTAGAGTATATCATGTTTGCTGTCATCAGCCAGAGGTCTCTTGTATAGCTGGCCTCCGTAATCGCTGCAGGGTGTCCTTGTGTTGATATGACCTGAGAATAAGACAAGATAATGCACTTTTTATATTTTTCAGATATAATCTGTATTTTATAGATTTGTTACAGTATATTTTTCTATGCTGCAGATTGTCCATCTCCAAGGTAAGGGTTGTGGGCCTTCCACTGATCCAGTTTGGAAACAGCTTTTATCAGTGTGCCTATGTGCACTAATTATTGTAGCAGATTAGGCTGGTATAGATATAATCAGCCAATAATTGGCCCAGATATGGCTTCCATAGCTGATCTTCATTCAAACAGGTATTAAACAGCTGGGATATTCATAAGAATGAAAAAAAAAAAGATCATTGCATTCTAATTAGTGGAATATTTTTGCCCCTAGCTCCGAAGGCTGGCCATACATAGGTGAGATTCATTCTT
Source organism: Pyxicephalus adspersus (assembly GCF_032062135.1). NCBI lineage: Eukaryota > Metazoa > Chordata > Amphibia > Anura > Pyxicephalidae > Pyxicephalus > Pyxicephalus adspersus. Next base: position 38,862,972 of record NC_092866.1, on the reverse strand, counting down.
ATCCTCTACTCAAGATCCAAATCTGTCAATATACTGCGGCTCTTAAGCAGCACACATAGATGTTGTACCTTTTACTGATGAAATGGAACTGTGTGTTTCTTTTGTACATTAAAATGAAATAATTTGTCATATTTAGAGTGTATGAAAAGCCAAACTCTTTTTGCTTTGTAAAGATTAGTGAATACTTAAAGAGAAACTAAACTCAAAAATAGCCAAAACAAAAAATAAATACACTTACCTTCAATCCCGATATTCCCCCTTTCACAGTTATTTACAGGGTAGATTTCTATTCAGAGAAGTTTCACTCAACCCCTGTTTTTCTGAGAATCTAAAATGTTGGATTATCTTTCTGTACCAGAGATAGTGGTGACCAGGACACATAGGGAGCGTGAATCTCTCACCCAGAGACAGACAGCAATAAAAACCTATAAAGAAGCCTTTACTTGACTTCCATTAGATTCCAGTAGATGTTACATTACACTGTGGCCCTCTTTAACAAGGTTTATAGACAAAACTCTTGTCTGTTACTTTAAAATGCGGGCATGCAGTGTCCCTAAAAGGTTTACCAATAAGGGTCTGAACTGGAACCTGGAGTAATGACTTCTTCATTAGGAAAGTACAGTATACTCTACCACCACTTCCAAACACACTGTTTATGTACTTTGATTATGGATTATTGTAATTTAGCAATAAAAACCTGACTTCTCATCAAAACTAAAAAATAAGACATTAGCTAAACTTTAACACCATCATTTTCAATAACAAAGTTTTCATTAATGCCTTTTTTGTGTAGTTCTTTCTTGCTGAGATTTTAGCTCATTTTAAACAGACTGATAAATAGTATCACAGGCAATCACATGTAAAAAACTGCATATACTTTGTGTATGTGTGTTTAATGCATGGACCTGCAGCATAATACACAGCCCCTCAAAATAAAAAAATACATGGAAATAGCACAGATGTTTAAAATAATCCAGTTTGCTGAAATTTTAAGACATTCTAAGCCATTATACAGATTGTTTCTAATAATTTTTGTGGGCTGGTTTAACATAAACTATTTAAATTTAAAATTCACACCCAGGATACAAAGAGAATTATTCCACAATATGTATCTACCTTTGTCATAGGACAGTAAAAATGAATGCAACGTCAATTTGAACACTCAAGGCTGTTTAGTGCAGCAGTCGGCAACCGGTGGTCGGTGAGAAAATTTTGGTGATCCGTGGCACACCGGCCAGAGCCGTGGACCATGTCCCCATATGTCCTCACTCTCCCATTGCAGGCTCAGATCTGCGATGGGAAGAGTGTGTGGGTTCTGGCATCATGACATCACTAAAAGGGACGTTTTTCCCCTTTGAGTAACACCCAGCTCCGCATGCACGGTACAGAGTCGGTAAATTTAGTTGTCCGTCTTTCCGAAATGGTTGGCGACCACTGCTTTAGTGGATCCTAAGAGTACAAGGAAAGAGTGAATACCTTCAGGGAAATGTCAGACAGAAATAAAAACCTGATGGAGGGCCTATCCTCCCCTCTACTAAAAAGGGGTAATAATTATTCTGTCCCTGTTAGCAGCAGTTTCCTTTCCTAGAATTTGTCATGTTTTCGCCCCTAATTGAGTTATTTCAATTTCTGAAGTATTCACCATAATATAAAATAAAAAAAAATGCAAAGTGGGATGCCTCTCTGAATTACAAGTACCATTGTAAGGCAGATGGGCCGTTTTCATAAAACAAACCTGTTTGAATATTACAAGGTGTATAATAGCTGTAAAATTGCATTCTTGACTGAAATAACAAATTCAATGCATTTAGCTAGTGTTGTATGCCGTGTTGTGCCTCTAGATTGCACCATTGCAATTGCTGGTAATGTTTAATACCCTACGTTACAACTATGTGGATAGGTATTCCAAGCAAGCATATTAAGTGTTATATAGCATACTGTGACTACATTAATTGGGGCAGCATATGTTACTAAACATATTTCAACAATGCTTACTTTCCCAACAGGCTTCTTTTGAGTTCTGCTCATATCGCTCATATCATTTTTCTTTCCCAACAAAATCCAGCACTATATGCCATTAATCTGGTAATGCTTTGCTGATTTTTCTAAATGTTTTCAGAATTAATATTAATGAGTTTGTAACTAATATGCACTTTTAAGACAGAACCATCTGTCAAAAGAGCTGGGATGGGAGTTCTCTCCTAAAGAATGTATGCACTAGGTCAGTAAAGCATTAAAGAGGGTACCTGTTCAGGCTAATGTTACCATACTTCTATGTTTTCAATACTTTAAAGAATTTTGTGAACAGCATCTTCAACAACCTTATGTTTATAGAACTTCTTGCAGGTGCATGTCTACACATTACAGTTATCCTTTAAAGTGTGAAAGTGAGTTATTCCTGGCCATCTCCTGCCCTCTCTCCATTATTATTATTTTTTCAGGCTAATTCTGGTCATACACTGGTCAATATTTCAGATTGATTCAGTTAGATTTGATATTAACATTGAATCTAATGTAAATATATTAAAAATAGAGCATTTATCATCAATGTTTAATGGGTATATCAACTGAACACGGATCAGTTGCTGTTTACTCAATGCTGCTTACTCTGCTCTGACCAACAATAATGTAACACAGTGGAAGGTGCTCCCCCACTATTAGTGGTACAAGTAGGTTGGGGTGGCATAGATAAGGTAAAGAATGGGACTGGTGTGCATAGTGGTAACCAGGTAAATGATCAATCCCAGATATTGACAGGAAGTAATGGAGAAGAACAAAAGCAAACAATGCATGTGTCCATATTATGGTGTAACAGCCATAGACCTTTCCATAGATACAATAGACACAAAATTTGAAATACTGTATTTGCAGTGTGAGTATGATGTAAGTGCCCACTTATGCTTTATCCATTCATTTGCTAAGTCACTACCATGGCTTTGAAAATATTGCAAGTATGGTAACAGTGATCCCGACTTATGGCTATCCCCTTCAATGTAGAAATGGGCAGCACTATTTTAGTTGCTGATAGATAGCTGAGCATTCAGGACAACAGCTGTATGTGCTGTATGTTGGCATCGTTATTGGATGTGGTTATTAACCTTGCTAAACAAAGACATTAATGCTACTACAGCATTGTAGTGAGCTTAGGTCAGAATGTATTATATAAAGAACAGTAAATCCTGATGTATTTGTTGTGTTTTTTTTATTTTTGTAATAAAATAAACGTTTTCTTTTCACCATAAATGTGCACTAAATATTGTGTCTCAAAAAAACTTTATAATTGGCTTAAAGCTGATCTCCAGGTAGTTAAAAGGGATGTAAATATTGTGACTTTCTATTCATTGCATATTATATTAACTGTGTGTATATAGTATTATTATTATTATTATACAGTATTTATATAGCGCCATCATATTACGCAGCGCTGTACAGAGTCTATAGTTGTGTCACTAACTGTCCCTCAAAGGAGCTCACAATCTAATGTCCCTAAAATTACACACCATTTATGGTTATTTATAACCATTATATGGTTATTTATTTTTAATAATTGTGTTGGCATTTCTGTTGATTTTTATTTTGAATGTTAGCAGAGATGCCCACATTTAGTGCTTTAAGTTTATGCTGAAGTTAATTTAGTTTTCCTGTTTTTTTTTCAGGTAAACATGGGTATCACAGTTTATATTTGAATTCCAGTATATTTGGGGGGGGGGGGCTAACTGTGACCTAAAGATTGGTTTACTTGTATGAACAACCTTCTACCTAATGATAATCAATTTTGTCAAACTCCAGCACCTTTTTTACACATGGGGCATCTAGTAACCTAAACGCCCCTAGAAACAGCCTTGTTCTTGCAGTTTTTCCACAGAGCCATGAAGTTTTACTTTTAACCTCTCAATAACAAGGAATGCTGTGACTAATATAACTAGGCTTTTGACCATGTATAAGTGAACTTTGGGTAAATTTTTCTGAACTCCAAATATCAGTATTGTTTTATAGATGTTGCTTAGCTCTTAACCACCTGGGCGTTACACTGAGGTCTAGATTTCTGTTCCAAAAGCGTTACAGGTTTTCATGAATTTTTTTTTTTAAATTGTAGACCTGTAGACGATCGCAGCGGGACCAGGTAAGTGATCGATAAACCCGAACTTTTCTCACTGTATTTACATACAGTGAGAAAAGTTCGGGGTTATCGAAAATAGTAACTTTTTTTACCCCGTACCAAGGTCGGGGTTATCGGTTAGGTGGTTAAAGTAGTGTTTATTGATCAAGTTACTCTAATCCTTTGTAAACAATTGAAAGAAATGACCTGTTTAGTACAACTGAAAAGGAAAATGTAGTCTACTACTGTTAACCTTTTTAAAATGTTAGTTAATTGCCTGCCATGCTCAAGTTTTAGTAGTTTCTTTATTCATGTCATCCTGATGAGCAACTGTGTTGGGTCAATGACCTAAAACCTATTAAGAGGAGAAGCATGGCAGTCAGGTAACCAAATTTTTTTAGAAAGAGCTACCAAGTAGCAGCTTTTGTATTTTGTTTTCCTGATTTAATTCAACCAGCGCTTGAAAATGCTACTCTGGTTTGTGGAAGTCATGAACATACTTTTGTACCATCAAAAGAGTTCTTCCCTTTGTACTTTGTATTTATCAGTTTCATTCAGAGTTTAAAGCTTTAACTTAAAGTTTTACAGCTCTGACATAATTTGATAACTCTGATAATTGCACTCCAGCAGTTATGAAATTACTTAATAGGCAAGACACTAAACCAGCAAAATAGCCATGCTTTTTTTAAAGAAATATATGAATAGCCTTATTCCCCACCTAACTTTTATGGTTCTTACTGCAGAGTGCACACACTGCGATTTTCAAATCCAATGTTCAAATGTAAATTTTGATTAGGTCAGCCAACCTATTCTATATCAAGAAAATGCTATAATATAATCATATGTATAACAAATCTAGATGCAAGTGGTGACCTGTCTGGATGTTCTCCGTCTTAGGAGTGCTGTATGAGTGAAATATTTATTCTATCCAACATATGGCAATCAAGATATAGTATCAGAAAATAACTGTAATAACTGAAAATAAATTTAACTGTAGTATTTACAACTGCTTATATATCACTGGGCCATAATATAAATCTGAACATCTTGAATGCTCAGGAATTTTTTTCACAATATGCAAATTAAGCATTTACAAATAAAATAGCATGGGCATTAGGTATGAACCCTTAACAGTCTGTGCATAAATTGGGATCATTTGCTTTGTTACAGAATGCTTTTAATGTGCAGAATAGCACACTCGGGGTTACCGCTGGGGAGGTTAAACCATTGCTGCATTTACCAGCACTGTTTAATAAATCCTTTTCGTTTTTCAGTACAGAGTACTGCCCAATCCAATGTAAAATGGGAAGCTCCTTATATTTATTCATAACTCTCCCCCCAACAATCCACCCTCCACAAGTGACTGAACCCTGTCTGACTTCCTGCCACCTTATTTAACTGCCCAAGCCTCCTCTGTCCTACTTTAATTATCCTTCCACCTTTCCCCTAAATCTTTCCCCTAGCACAGCAGACCCCCTTCCATTTAGGTGCAAACCATCTCTGGCATTAAGGTTGTACCCCAATTAAAACACCAGGACTTAAGCCATGCGTTTAGCTGTCTAGGCTTCCTCTGTCTGTGATGTGTTGCGCATGGCACAGGCAATATTCTAGAGAATATAACCTTGGAAATCCTTTTCTTCAACTTGAAACCTAGTTCTTTAAACTGATTTTTTTGTCCACTGGGTCCACCACATGCCGAATTGGCACAAGCGAGACACCAAACCATTTGGTTGAAGGGATCTGGGTGACAAACTATTCTGTCAATCCTCCTGATCATAGAACCCCCTATGAAAACCAATTGTCTACACTTTCCTGCATTGCCTTCCCCACTCCTACTAGATGGGCTGCTCTCCTAAGTTAGTCTGGAGTAGCAGTAACATCTAGAGTTGCCACCTGCACATCTTCACATAACTTTGCAAATTTGTTAGGGTGCTCAAAAACAGGGCTGGTCTAACCTTTTCTGGTTGCCCCCACCACTCCCTCCAACTACAGTAACCCAGCTCTCTACATGTTCATCCTGATTAACCTCTCCACCCTCCACATCTAAGCTATTAACTACCTGCTTAGTGAGCAAGATACACCTCTCATGGCGATCCAGTGATTTCACTGTTGCAATGCTCCAGCTCTCCAATGCAAGATTCCAGAAGTGCAAATTGCTCATATCTGTCAGAGTATTGACCTAGGAGCTGTTGCTCCATTTGTGCATACATATAGTAGACTGTGCACTGAACAAAACCTTCCACCTTGCTACTACTATTATTATTATTATTATTAAACAGGATTTATATAGCGCCAACATATTACGCAGCGCTGTAATTTTCCCAGTTACGATGTTTATTGTTTTCAATGTGTTATAAAAGTTTACTTACAATTTGTAGTTACTTAAGGATTCAACTCCTTTTGTTTTCTAATGCCACCTATTCCCATCTACTTGTTTCACCAGCCTACAGTGAGCATTAATGAAACATCAGCAAGCAGGGCTGTGGAAGAAATAATTCTTGAACAGACTTGTTACATTTCCCTTACAAATGTGGCAACTCATGGATTTGTAAGATGAACAGTTGATCTTGCTTTCATGTAGTCATATGAAGAATTGCACTCCATGAAATTTTTTTCCCCCAACATATTAATAAATCTTCATTCTGCCTGCAGGTAAAAATGCTATACAAATCATAGCACTGTAGGGGTGTATGCAGGTGGAAGCTTCCTTAGTTAATCCTCAAATATCAAGGGTATGGGATTATTTTTGCTATTGGCGTTTGTGGAGTTCTCTTGACAGTATTGAAAGAGCTCTCTAAGGCATTCAGAAAGAAGTATACCAAATAGTCTGGAGAGGTATTTAATAAAAATGTGTCCAAATTATTTGAAATCATATTCGAATGTAATGATAATAATCCACACTCATAACAACCTTATCATAGCATAAGGCAACCTGCCCCAGTTGTTGTAATAGGCTGATTAAAAGAGTGGTACATGGTATGTAAAAGCAACTGTGTAATATTTTCACTGAATGAATTATGTATATTACCCACACATTATGTATATTAACCACACAGAGACATTTAGTCACAGGAATGTGACAAATCTTTTTATTCATGGAATATTATTCTGACCTTAATGCTTCTCTCCCTTTTTACTAGTCCCTCCCCAACACACAAAAATCAGCAGAGGGAAATCTTCACTAAACACTGCATTTATATTTTTATGGAAAAAAAAAATCACACAAGCACACAGCACTTTGCCAGTTACTATTCATAATAAAACACATACTCCACTTATTGCTATTAACGCGTTTAAAGAACCTCTTGCTGTATAAAGATCTACCTGAAAACCTATACTGCTGCAGCAAATGTAAATCTTTTGCTGCTATGGTGGATGAAAGGGAGGGAGGAGTGAAAGAGATTTGGTGAGAACTAAGGGCATGGCTAAACCTGATATTTAGGTTTATAAAACTTTTGATATACGCATGATTACCCAGTGACCTGTGTAGAAGGTCTTTCACATTAGTGATCAACAGCAGGGTTTTTGTTTTTTTTTTTACAATAGTATGATAAAATATTGCACATGTAGCCATGCCCTTGCACTATGAGCTTCTTGATGTGGAATATTAGGGTCAGAATGTGGAATGTGAAAGTTCTTCTTCCTTATAGTAGGTTTCTTTAACTGCTGTAGGGATATTTGAGCAGTAAAGCCTCTCCCGGCACTAGCTTGAGGTTCTTTAAAGAGATACTGCTACCTTCCTTCCTCTCTGAGTTTGAGCTCAGCACCACTGTACACTGCTCTGGCAGGTTCTTATGTACTATTGTCACACTTATCTCCTGGTCTGGGTCAAAGTTTAATACGGACACAAATCTTTCATTTTGGTCCCAACTGCGCTCATAGGCGAGTAATTTGTCAATTTGCAGAAGTAGTGTAAAATCTCCATGCAGTAGTGATCGTTCTTTTCCACGCAGCTCACTCAAACGTTTGTACACACTAAGGAATGAATCCTTATCGTTTTCTTGTGCCTAGAAAACAAAAAGTGAACAATGGTAACAATGTGAAAAGTAGCCTGCATTCTATAGACAATTACAAATATTTATGTACACAGTTCAGGATCATATCAAAATGCAGGATATATTTAGGCCTAAACGAACAGTAAGGGGTAAGTAAGGTTAAAGGATTCTTGTCATGTAACCCCTTTTAAATTTTACTGCAGATAGTCTAACATAATCCTTTTTGAAATATCTTGTGTCCTGTTGTGTAAGTGCTTAAAATAAAAGTCAATGTTTCCAAAGCCAAACTAATTGAGCAGCTTTTCTTTTAAGCTAAGCTGCTTCATTAAAGCAATTTTTATTAAGATATTAAAAAGGACATTTACAGGTCAGAAAAGCCAACATGGATTTAGAGGTTTGACTTCAGAAATGTTAACTCAGCTTTAGAGGTTTTAGTTAGGAAATGTTTTTCTGTTTGGCTGAAACTTGGTTGCTAAGTAGAGCAAAGGTTGTATCTAAGAACTTGCTGACAACAGATTATCTGGGAACAATGCAATGCTGAGTCAGATGGAAGAAAGGCCCCAGTTGCCAGGAATGCTAATGCAAGCACTGATAAAACTGACTGTCTAGTGGACTTTAGTATCAGGGCAGGGGGCACAGATTGTACAGAAAAAAAATCTGTTAAATTATAGGCAATAAAGCTCAGTTATTGCATTATTTTTAACTTTCTAATCATAAGCTATTTGAAGCCAGCTCCTCTTAGCAAAATAATGCCTTCAAGTACCAATACAATTGGTAACAATAAATGGACTTCCAGGCTGAATTACTGAAGGAATGAAGATGATTTTCACCTAATAAAAGTTTGTATATACTTTAAATATTCATGTGGAATGCAAATGTTTGATCACTAAAACTAACATTTGCTTTTCAAATTATAAAATGAAGTAAATATTCAATTCATGAAGATGTAGTTTTTTTTTAATGTCTAAAACACAGGCTATATTTAGGCATCCACTTAAATAGGAATTTCAATATTGGTAATAAATTCCTTAGGGGCAATTTACTGCAATTAAACAAAGCTTTATAATGGGTCTACTCTCCATTGCTCCAGTTGATTCCCAGCATGTGATAACTGCAGGTGCCCTAAAGACACCTTCTGGCAAACAGACATTGAAGAACAAGCAGTTATTCATATGCTATAAGGACAGGGCTAGGTGTTTAGTATGCCAGATCACATTAGCAATTCTCACCTTAAAAGTGATGTTGTTATTGACATTAGAGACCCTTGCTGGTGATTGTTCAGAAAATCCATAGTTTTTGCTGTCATCCCACTGCATGTAAGGAGAACTGGCTGCAGGCTAAAGGAGGAGAACATGTCAGAAAAGCACTCTTTATGCAAACACATACATTACCAACTTGAAATCATCACAAACTAATCATTCTTTTGGCTTTACATTCATAAGCTTACTAATAAACAAATCATATCCTGTTATCTGCTGCCTGTCTTCACAACTTATAGTATGTTTATAAACAGAAAAATACTAATAAAAGTCACATTGTGTAAAAACTTACTTGTCCAGGCAAGTCTTTGAGTCCAATTTCATCTCCATACAAAGTGAAAGGTGTACCCCGAAGAGTGAAGAGTAGCAACTGATAAACCCGCAGCAGCTTCTCATTCACCACAGAGGCCATGTGTCCTAACTGTGGTCTGACCTGTGGGGAAGGATATTACACATTGTTTAATCAGTTGTAAATAACACATTTTTTTGGAGGACTCTTACTGGGTCACACAAATCAACAATCATATCACAGGTGGGAAGCCAAGATTTGTTAGGTACTCTATGTAACTAGCCCTACAAAAGAAAAGCCTAAATTGTCATAACAATTCTACACTAAAACATTGTAGTTAAAAAACTTTTCTTGTATGCTTCAACTATTTTTCTGCACAAAAGAAGACCACTTTTCCTGTAAGCAACACTTTTGTTTGCTTTAGTATAGATAAATGTGCCCATGCTATCACAACAACACTGCAACTATAGCTGTACTTACTGCCCAGAAAATCTGGTCTTGTTCACTTTCAACTTGTTGGTACTGCTTGATGCGCTCTCCAAGAGAGGCTTCACTTGAATTGTCCTTGTGGATGAGGTAGCGGGCAGTTAACATGCCAGTTTCAGTGTCATTAAGGATTTTAAGAACGTTGTCACCATGAGGATCAATAGCTGATGCAAGCAGCACCCTATCAAAATAAAATATGAAACCTTGTGTTAACACACAAAAAAAAGGGGAACATATGGTGAGACAAAGCTGCTTGGACAAGAAGAAATCGATAGTATATTCACCTTGCTTTTCCATCTGAGCTGTGGCTGGATGTGATATTCCTTAACTCTTCAAGAACCTCCATTGGCTATTATATTAGAAACAGGAAAAAAATGTCAGCAAAAAAAACAATGTTCTTTTTGTCAAATAAAAAAAAATTCTCATTATCCCCTAATAATACTCACATTATCTATGTTCTCAATTTCATTGAAATAGATTCCTCCAACACCAAAATCAAGCCAGAAGTTCATGGCTTCCTATGGAACAAAAGTACATTTTTTTTTTAAATTGCTTTTTTTCTGTCATATGTTTTTCTAACACAAAGTCACTTTGTGAATGCATTTTCTGGAAAATTCACAAGAAAAGAAACAATTACCTTAATTTGGTTTACAAAGTCACTATTGGTTGACATTGTGCTGGAATTAAACCAAACACTACTGCCACGGTAATTTGGAGTGAGATCCAAAACGATCTGAATACCTAAATAAAAGAACAAAAAAAAAAAAAAAGATTTGATGTCAGACAGCCTTATAATACATCAATTGTTTATCTTAACTAGGGCCTGAGGTAAAGAGACATCATTTAGGAACAATGTAGTTTTAGTTTGTCACCCATTAGCAAGGCAATCTAAGTTTCAGTATAATGATACTCATAAAACAGGGTAACTGCAAGTTATTAAAACAAAATGTTAATCACCATTTCAAAAAAAAACTTTCTGGGAAAGGGCGCATTGTCTCCTCCCACGGTTTACAGCTCTCCCAATCCTATTTGAAGCGGGTCTCTTTCTTTTACACCACACCACTGAAAACGTACCTGAACTCCCTTCTTATCAGGTTATCTGACATGGTACGAGCCGTATACCTGCTTTGTGGTGCCAAACAGAGACCCCTACTATTATTTCACAATGGTTCCACCAAGTAATGATATGTATATAATGGAATATCTTACCGCCTCCATAAGAGGCACGCAAACCATAATCAGCGTTGGTTTTATTTCGAGACTCACCTGACTATCAGTCTGTAATGCCCATACTTGTTGTATGCTTGACGGTTTGTTCGCTTACCTGGGCACTAAAATGGCCATTTGTTTTTCAGACTTGGTAAAGAAGACATTTCTCAATGTCTGTTATGATATTCGCACCCCAGCTCTAAACCCCCTGTTCCCAACTCCTTTTATTCCCCCCCCCCCCTTTATATCCACAAACCCATAGGATGCCCTCTTTGTATACATTTTTTTTTTCCTTTTTATTACCAAAAACCCGAGCTGAGTTCTTTTGGGAGGGCTACCTCAGTGTGTATTTCAATGTTGCTGTTGCATATTGCTATGTTGGTGGGTTTCTGATGTTTACATGCGTTTTTTTTATGCCAATGTTTTGTCTGTTATTCTTTTATATGGTTTAGAAACTGTACTGTCTGTGAACCTTCACAATAAAGTTTCAATGCAAAAAAACAAAAGAACAACCTTTTTGTTTTACATCCCAAAGCAAGGAAGACTACCATGAATATTCTCAGAGTATATTGTTTAAAACAATATTTTTTTTCAAACTGAGATTTATTGGTGTACTGACAGATTCTTGGTTTCATTGCTTGCCAATACCTTGATTATCAAGCATTGGAATTACAGATTTCTTTTTTTGTTTTGAGGTGATAAAATCCTTTTTTATGAAGCTATTAAAGGATGGTAAATGTCTGTTGAATAAACTTGTATATTATTGTATGTGTGTATAATATTTAATTTTAGAACACATTTTTGTTTTTTTTTTGCGTACTTACTCTTTTTACGAGCAGCCTCCAACAACTTTTTAAAGTCTTCTATTGTGCCATATTTGGAGTCAATTTCTTTGAGATTAGTTTCTGAAACACTGTTTGCAATTGTATTATGCAAGGGTCCAATCACCAGGCCTTTCACTTTAAGGGAGCCGAGGTAATCCAGACGCTGTTGTATACCTAAACAATTAAACATTTAGGAATTAAAACAATGATTCACTAGTTACAATTATGTTTACTTTTTAACTCCAGCACACTTCTACAAATAAACCACAGTACAGTGGGGGATTTAGCACATCTAAGACAAATTAAACCTTCACATATCCTAAAGAAAAGCAAACACATGGCTAGTATGTGACCAACAAATCTGGTCTCTTCTCTCCAGTTACTGGTATCTCTAAAGATCTACTGAAACTGATATTTACTTCAAATATTAACAGAAAGGAAACCTGTACTAAAAAAACAAAGTAGGCTTTCATTGATGACCTCTTGAAATGCTAGCTGTCTGGCTGTTTAAAATGTTGAACAGTGAAAACTCTTCAAATACATAGTTACTCTAGTTAAGTTACTCAAATTTACATACTAAAATGTAAGCCATTGGATCAATATAATCTGGATCATTCAGGTAAAGTTTTGATTTAGAACAATAAGCATTTTATAATACATTGAATGTGTAAACAGTTCTGGGGTATTGCACTTTGAAATGATCTTTTAGCCATTTATTATTTGACCAGTCTGAATCTCTATCCTTAGTTGTTGGCATAAACAAGACATTTGCAGAAAATATAAAGAGTGATTAAACGTATTGTTTCATGCAAATATCAATCTTCATTAAAATGATGAGAGATTTTGGCTACAATGCATATGATTTCCATGGAATTATATCTACATTAGGAAGAAGCTGACGCAATACAATTCCAGGCCAGCTCAAACTGGTACAGAGCTACTTCCTGTACAATGCCGGGTCTTCTGATGCAATCCTGTGATGCTGTGTCATTCATACATCAGCAGACTTGTAGCACAAGGTTAAGGCTTATGTACAAGCCTAAATATATTTAGCACAGTGATTATTAAGCAGACCAAGAAACAAACTTCCAGATAAGGTCTGAGCTCCTAAAATGACGTACATTCAATCTTAACTTTACGGATTTATTATCCACATTACCAATTTTTTTCCTACTCACCAGCAATATCGCCAACTCCATCATTATTTGAGTCCTGGAAGGTCTCGGGGTCTCCTAGCTGATAAAGAGGCCCCTTGTTCCACCATTCCATTACTGGTAAAGGACGGCAGCGGGGTGCTTGGACAATGATAACCACTGCCCCGGCCAGCATTCCTAACCATCCTAGCCAGAAAAGGATCAGGAGGGCCCAGCGGACTCTCACCCACCCTGGGGTGCCGGCTACTTTTAAAAGCTCTTCTTTGGACAATCCAGTAAACTTCTGGGCCAGGGGTCCATTATCATCTTCATCCTCCAGCTTAACTTTAACAACACCATTTTTTTCTCCTCCAATTGGAAGGTCATCAGCGCCTGCAGCCATAGGTTGTTTTTCTGGGTCGATCTCGTTCAGCTCCACGTCCTTCATGTCTAGGGCTGTATCTTGTGTCATGTCTAATGTAGATGATCAGGCTAAAGTAGAAACATAAAGAGAGTGTAACATGGGTATAATCATCAATCTAAACACAGTAATGTTATAGTAAAGGAAGGTATATGTCCTAACCACGGGTTTCTCAGTCCTGTAGATGTTAGCAGCATTTATCTGCCCAAACCAAACACAATACAGGCTGACTTACCAGTTCCTGCTCTGTTCCCCTGCAGCTGTCAGGTTGAGCCTGCTAAGCTGCATGGCTCACTGTCCCTTAAATAGCTCCTCACCCCTCCCTTTAGTGCAGGCACTGCCTCTTCGTTCTCTTAAGGGGGAACTGAAATGTGTGCTCCTTGCAAAATACACAAAAGACAAAGAAAGAGCCTACTGTAAAAATAAATAAATAAATACATTTAAAAAAACAGACTTTATCCACAGAATGGATGTCATGGAGCAATTTAAAATGTAAACTACTAGAAGTAATAATTACATTTAACAATTCTTCTGTTTGCTCATTGGTATCATATGCATACATTTTGCTGCAAGTTTTATGGTGGGAGAAAGCCCAGTGTTTCTGAAAGGGGCCCATTTCCATCTCTACCTTCAACTGCAACATTTTAAAAAATATTGTACATATTACATTTTTGGTGCAAAAACCTGCATTTTGCATTTAAGTCTGTTTAAAAGCAAGTCATTCAAATTATGTATTTGAAAATGTATGTGAAATGCAATTATCATCCAGTACCAGTGTGAATGAGAAACACTTAGGGCCCAATTAGACTTGTCCCTTCCAGTGCACAGAATTAAGGCGGCCTGTTCAATGAACGAGCTCCAACCATGGATTAAAAATTGCACATACAACATTTTTTTTCCAATGCAACACAACACACAGAAAAGTGCTGGTGTGCCCTAAAATATGTGTGTCGGAGAGGCTTTGGTCTAAGACATTGGGTGGCATTGAAAATGAATGGCACCACAACATGCAAATATAACTTTTATTAACACAACACTGAAACTGTCTGAAGAGGCCCTTAGAGGCACTTTGCAACTAAATAGGCAATCTAGGTTTTCAATTACCATGTAGTAAATGCAAATGTTACAGTTGTTTTTATTATTATTAATAATATATATTATTGATCATAAATAGGATTTATAAAGCACCAACATATTACGCAGCGCTGTAAATGAAATAGGGGTTACAAATGACAGTTAGATACAGACAGTGACATAGGAGGAGGAGAGGACCCTGCCCCAAAGACAATCTAGGAGGTGTGGGGAGTATTACACAATAGGAGGGGGGATAGTTAACAAAAAACAATGTGTGTAATTATCATAGGTTCTTACAAACACCATTGTCCATTCCCTCTCAGTGGCAGAGCATGCAATCTTCATCAAACCTGGGGAAAAAAATGTTGGATTCTAGAATCACACACACACTTTTTTGTCTTTCACACTGTTTTAATTGTAGTTAACCCATAGGCCCGTAATTGGATTTTTATGATTTTGATGATTAATGGGGCATCTATTTATATAAAGGGATATATCATGCTTGCTTGTTTGCTGTGTGGATGTGGAACCAGGCTGAAGTGTGCATATCATACAACCTTTGATTCACTGACTCAGGAAATGGGTACTGGTGAAATTTTGGACACATTACCTTCAACTGATACCAGTGACACAAATCCAGAGCTCTCCATAATACCAACCTGCAGTGTGAGACTGACCAGATTTTAACTTCACCTTGGTGCTTTGGATATCTTTTTGTTTGCTTTGTTGTTCTGATATTAAATCCCATGAAGAAGCATCTGCTGCCGCAAAACGCGTCAGCTTGCACAGAAAATAAACTTGATAGTTTTTTTTTATTGTATATGTGCACAAATTGTGAGGTAAAAACATGTAATGGTCTTTTTATTGATTGTATGTTGTATGTGTTGACATTAAGATTTTATAAATACATGTTTGAAAAAAAAATGATTTTTTATTCTTTTGATATGGGTATGCCAGTATTTTCCTGCTTGGGTCCACTTATGGGAAATAGGACTAATATTTTCCCTTTATTTAAAGGGAACCAACTGTACACATCAACCAATTCTCAACACTGCAGTGCTAACAAATGAATTGGCTTTATTGTTTGCACAGCTTGGGACAGGGTTTAGCAAAGTTTTTTGGCTACTAGGCTATTTTAGGAGGTCAAGAAGGCACACTAGGCCGGACTCTCTCTCGTGTTCTGCACTGAATGCTCCGCCTACCACCAGGAATGCCCCTGAAGGGAAATCCCTCTCCTCCGCAATGCATACGGAGGAGGGTGAAATGTCCCCTTACCGCGGCAGAGGAGGTGTTAACGCCAGCCACAGTAAATAGGGAAGGGAGGCATAACAAGGAGGCTCCAGAGCTGTGGGTTGCCGGACGGGTTTAAGCCAGGTCAACCAGGGGGGCGTTAGGCCGGAATGGACTGCTGGCTAGGCCGTATCTGACCTAAAGGCCAGGGTTTGTCTACCCCTGGCTTAGGGGATGGGACAATGGGCTCAAGTGGTTCCCTTTATCTATTCAAATGTAATCAATTTAATCTCTGCAACCATAATTATTTATGGTACAACTACCTATACTTTTCTGGCTGGTGCCTGTAAAGGCCTAGTCAAATTTAAGCCCCATACAAACACCAGAAGGATGTCAGATGATTGCCATTGAAAATTATCTTTCCTGAATGTTTCCAGTGAAAGAAGAACAAGCAACAATATTCTTTGTGCAGATACTGGTGTGTGTGCCATTGGAAATTATCTTTTCTGATCATTTCCAGTGAAAGAAGAACAAACGACATTATATACTTTGTGCTGGTACTGGTGTGTGTGTGTCATTGAAAATTATCTTTCCTGATTGTTTCCAGTGAAAGAAGAACAAAAAACGTTATGTGTGTTCCAGGACACACAGGTCCTGGGGACACGTTCTGCTCCTCCGATCTTAAGCCGCAAAGTGCAGAGCCGAGATCTAAGGGGTTTCCGGGTGACGATTGTACATGCGTCGGTGCGGGCGGGAGGATCGGCGGGAAATTCAAATAATTTTGTATTGGATTCAATACAAAATAGCTGTATTGAGTCCAATACAAAGAAATATTCATATAATATATATATAATTATATTATATATATATATATTATATATGCTACTTTACAGTTACAATACATGTTTAAATATTTTTTTAACAGATTTTTGTGTTTTGTTATTTAGTTTATTATTAAATTTATTAAAAATCAGTGAGTTATGCCGAAGAATTACAGCCCACAATGAAAAATAAATTTCCATGCAAAAAATTGTACTGCTTTTTGCATGGAAATTTGGACGGAATTAGACCACTAGTGAGGTTAATGCATGTCTAGGCTAAATTAAGTTTTTTTCATTTTGTTTTGTTTGTGATTAACTCACAGTGAGGATTTTATACAATACCAGATAGCATGCTGCCTAATAATATGTCAAGAGACAAACATCTGTCCTAATTGCATTTAATAAAATAATGTCAGAGATCATTGCCATTGTTTGGAACATGCCTGCATATCAGACCTATCTCCTGAGGTCCACCACCACCACAACTTTGTAGGTACAGGGTGACTTTTTGATCACAGGAAATTACAGGGGATCAGCAAATCATTGTGTCAAGCACGTTTCCTTAGGTTTGTTAGCGTCTGGAGGATATTCAAGATTTGTCCAGTACAGATTTCAGAGAAGAAGATCTTGCATAAACATGTTTTTAGCCCTGCCAAAAAAGACAGTAAACATGACACTGAAATGTACTCAGGTCCAATTGCAAGACATTCTATAATAAGACATCATTCTAGGAAAGGTCTTGCTCAGGTAGTTGTTTACAAATGAGAAGTAAGATTATTTACTTCCAATCTGATAAAGCAATTGGATCTGGAGTGAATCAGATGTAAAATGTACACTCAACCACCTGCTACCAAGTGACTTGTAACTACTCAACTGATCTGAACAGAAGGGCAGAATATGGAACCTGTGTGCAGTGTTTACCTGATTGATTTTTTACTCCAATCAGTTAGTTGAGTGCAAAATTGGCAGCAGATCTGCCCATATATACCCATCCTGAAGCTATATGCACATGTCAGATGATTCTAGTCTGAGACAAACAGTCATGCCTGTTTGAAGCGGAAATCTGACATGTGCACAGCAGTGCCCTGATGTCATCCATGGCGGATTTTTGAACCGTCAATCCTAAAGAGAAAAGCACAATGCTGCTCATCCTCCCCACTCCATAGAACAGAATGGCTCTGAGTGTAAAAAGCTTATTCGTTTATCATAAAAGATTGTTTCCAGCGACAGTCGTCCATCAGATATTACTACAGGGCTTTACCTGTCACTTCTATGACGCATTAAAAATTAATATCTGCATCTTATGTCTTGGTAGTTCTGTATCTATATCGGAGGAAAATTAAATGATGGTGGCAATTCACATAACAATACAATTCTTTATTATGAATAAACAAATCACACAGAACAATTGCAATTAAGTAAACTATAGCTCAATTTCGACTACCAATCAGCCACGACAGAGCCTTGTCAATTGTTTATGATCAAACGTCCACATGTGTCAGAGATCATGATATAGATTATTAATAAAAAAAAGCAAAAACTTTTATAGATGGCTTCTTGGATGGATATTTTCATCTGATCTACAGGTGTGGAACAATATTTTGTGTTGCACAGTTCAATATTGGAAGGTTTGATTGACTGTTTGCAAACAATCACATTGATTGCATAATACTGGGTATATGACTATCATAGGGATGCTGAAACATTATTGTCTTTTGTTTAGGAAATAGTTGCCTGTAGAAGGAACACGGACTCTCCTCTATAAGAGGGAAGGGAGCCCAGTGAGGCGGAATGTGTACAGGACGTCATGTTCTGCAACAACATGGAGGGGGAGGGGAGTCAATAGCTGGGAATGGCTGGGAACGGGCGCTGTTAAGGGGGTTTTCTACGAACACGAGTCTGAGCATGCTGAGCTCCTCTTCCTGGAATTCAGTATAACAAAACATGTCTGTATATCCCTGCAGAGACGGCGTATCCTGGAATTCATTAACCTGCTGACAGAAATAAATGCAGCGTCGGAGCAGGATACAGGAACACAATCTATATTACCTCAGTGGACGGTTATGTATGAGGAAAATTACATTTAATGGCATTATACCCTCAGTACTTTTCTCTCCATTTATCTCAGCCCCTCTTTCCTCTCCTCATAAAATGAACATGCCTTGTTTATACTGCAGTCCCCTTTCTCCGAGCAAGCGACCCCCTGACAGGAACGCAAAATGGCGGCGGATAGTAGTGTGAAATGGCGGCAGCCTAATTTGTTACAGCTCTGGCATGTCTATAGCGCTGGTAAATGAATACCTAAAGCGCTAGAGTTATGTATAGATAACAGAGGTTCTGTAAAAATCATACTGTAGGTGTCATATGATAAGTGATGTAGGGCATACATATCTACTCTTTGAAGGTGGATTGTTTTGGAATATTTCCTTGAAAGTCCTTTAGAAATGGCAGCTTCAGACATTTTTTTTGGTATTTTGAATAGGACATAGATGAATTAAAGTAACCATGTCACTGAAGGGACTAAATTAAAAACAGGAGGTGGTAAATACCCACCCCTTACTCGTTTTCTTTTTTTATAACTCCCCATCTGCCTCAGGTTTAGAACACTTCAATGTATATATGGTAAATACTTGATTCTCCTACTGCTGACGTGTAAGTCTGCTCTCAGACCTGCAGTTGAAAATCAAACGGGCAGCTCCCAGAGACAATGCATACTGCTGGTATGTGCCCTAGAGAGGTGATTTGCACTGCAGGTCAATGTTTTTCCCCTCTTTGTGGTGCCAGTGCACATTTTCCTCCTAAAGAGGTAACACATCACTGCCAGAAGCAACTTTTTCATCGCTTCTGGCCATGGTGCAAACCCACCCCAATGCAAGCATGCGCACAAATTGTTTCCCAATTGCTCCCATTGAAAAGCAGTGGTTGAGAGTGTCACTAAGTATGCAGTGCAGAGCTGCAATTTACCACAACTTTGACATGGTGCTGTCATTGGAGCAATGTTTCTCAACCAGGGTTCCTCCAGAGGTTGCTATGGGTTTCGCGAGCAATGTGCGGGTTGTGCCTCTCATGTTAGTTTATTAGAAACCAGCGATCGTTTTGTTCATTTGTAAGGGTGACATTCTTCCCATTGGCCAGCAGAGTAAGAGGCATTCTTCCTACTGACAACCACCCTAATATACGGTGGATAATTATAGCAGCGGTTTCCCTGAGGACCTGAAAGCTATCTCAAGGGTTCTCCCTTGTTAAAAACAGATGCCAAACGCCACTCTGATGCAGAAAATTATTCTTTTGGGAGTGTGGAATGCCTTTCCTTCCGATGACCTTTAATATTATTACGTCCAATACAGAATTAGAGATTGGCTGCAGTAAACACTAACGGCAATCTAGAAATCTCTGTTTTTGTCAGTACACAATATTGGGTTTAGAATCGTGCTGTGAGCAGCTGGTTGGGGATGAGAATTATTATTATAAGGCAGTTGCCTGTAGCATTTTTTTAAGTCTGAACACTTAATTTTGTTGACTAACACTTTTAGGTGTATAACAAAATGTTTCAGACCGATATCTATTCTGTTTATGCTGTTCAATAAGTCCCCACTGTTGTTGTGTGATCACAATTTGTGCATTTTAATTGGTGTATTAGTGTACTATCTACAGGTTACCCAATTTATGCACAGCAATTACACAATCATTTCATGAACTTTACTCTTTCTGCGTAATTATACTCACATTTTTAATTCTTTTTCTAGGTGAACCATCATATAATCCTTCCAGCAGTAAAATCTATTATCACTATATCAGCACTATTATGGAGCAGTTAGCATTGTGTGTACAGAAGAATGCACTTATCTCTGCCATGTTGTTATAAAATGCAAATGATTTGCCCTATGTTATAAAACACTCCGAACACTGTTATGTGGGCTAAATCCAAATCTCACAACTGAGATATGCCCTATGTAACTATGTGCTGCTTTCCCCATTCAACTGTCCCTCTTTTTAGGTGAATATACACAGCTATGGTGTGCGCAGAAGCTTCTGATGGATACGTCCTGATTTGGCTCCGCAGATGGCCCCGCCCAAGACACAGACAAAGATGGCGGTGGGTGTTTCAGAAGAACGTAGAGTGTCTGAGGAACCATTAACTGAATCTGATCGTTCACTAGGGAGTTCCCCCGTGCACTTATTCTCAACTCCAACACCAGAGCCTGTTGATATACTCAAAAGCTTTCAACACATTTTCATCACAGAGCATTTCACCCAAAGAACTGGGAACTCGTATAGTGCAATTAGAGGGCAGAATGGATGATGCCACCACAGTATTGAAAGCCCATGATTTGGACCTGAATTGCTTAAAAGCTGAAATACTTGTACTTAACCATAAAGTCGGGGATCTTGAAAATAGATCACGTAGAGCTAACCTGCATGTGAGGGCCTGCCAAAAATGTAGTGGATTTACAAGCTACGGTTACAACTTTGTTTCAAGAACTATGTCCGGATATTACAGTAGAAAGTTTGGAATTTGACAGAATTCATCACAGCCTAGATCAGATGGTCTCCCTCGTAATATAATTGTGGCCTTTCATTACTTTTGCACTAAGGAAAAAATTCAACATGCAGCACAGACCAAAAACACTCTGCAGTTTCAAGGCTATGACTATCAGCTGTTTGTGGATCTGTCAGCAACTATTATCCAGCGTAGACGTGAACTCAAACCTTTTCTAAAGGTACTTCAAGAAAATGGCATACCATACCATTGGGGATACCCATTTAAACTGGTATTTCATCACAAAGGGAAGCTCCGTACTATTACCACAATGCAAGAGGCTGACTCCTGCTTTACTGTGGTGGGACTACCAACGCTAACACTCTCTAAGGACTCTCGAGACCTCTCCCACCAGAAATCCTAAACCAAAAAGTCAACGATCTCGAAAAGATAATCAGAAATGGTCAGACTGTCCTCTGCACAGTTCAATGCTCCGCCATGAGAAGCGGACCTAATGGAAACGTATATGCTTTACCTTACCCGGTGATTATTATTAATATTATTATTAAACAGGATTTATCTAGTGCCAACATATTACGCAGCGCTGCACAATAAATAGGGGTTGTAAATGACAGACCAATACAGACAGTGATACAGGAGGAGAGGACCCTGCCCCGAAGAGCTTATAATCTAGTAGGTGGGGAAATTTACACACAATAGGATGGGAAATATGTAATGGTGGGAAGTAGTAATGGTTTCAAAAGACAGAAGAAGATGGGTAGGCAAGTATGAAAAAATGGGTTTTGAGTGCTCCTTTAAATGAGCAGAAAGTAGGAGCAAGCTGAATAGGACGAGGAAAACCATTCCAGAGCGTTGAGGCAGCTCTGGAGAAGTCTTGTATCCGTGCGTATGATGAGGTTATGATTGTAAGTGGGACAATAACTGTGAAGGCAAAGCACAGGAGCTTGAATTTGATTCTTAGGTGAAATGGAAGCCAGTGTAGAGATCTGCAAAGAGATACAGCAGAAGAGGAGCGGAGGGAAGGATGGATGTATCTGGCTGCACCATTCATAATAGATTGAAGAGGAGAGAGTTGGGTTAGTGGAATACCAGAGAGGAGGAGGTTACAGTAGTCCAGACGAGAGATGATAAGAGCATGTACAAGGAGTTTGGTGGTCTCAGGGGACAGGTAGGGGCAGATTTTGGAGATGTTGCGTAGATGAAAGTGACAGGACATGGAAATGTTCTGAATATGGGGGTTATATGAGAGGGCAAAGTCAAAGGTGACACCAAGACAACGTGCCTGAGGGGAGGGCTGAATAACAGTGTTGTTAACAGTTAGAAGTATGTCAGGGGGAGATTTGGAATTTGAGGGGGGGATGACGATGAGTTTGGTTTTGTCCAGGTTGAGTTTCAAAAATCGGTCAGACATCCATGATGAGATAGCTGATAGGCAGCATGAGACCTAATCCAGAACTGAGGGAGACAATGGGTGATCTGAAAATGGGTGAATCTGAGGGTGGACAGATAGATTTGAGTGTCATCAGCATACAGATGGTACTGTAAGCCAAAGGAGGATATGAGACTACCAAGAGAGGAGGTGTACAAAGAAAAGAGAACCGGAGGAGGAGGCAATGTTTACAATTGAAAACAACTTGAAAGGAGCGGTTAGAGTGATAGGAAGCAAACCAAGAGAGAGCAGTGTCACTGATACCAATGGAGCGCATGATTTGTATTAGAAGGGGGTGATCAACAGTGTCAAAAGCAAAGGAAAGATCAAGGGGAAGGAGCAGAGAAAAGCTGCCTTGAGACTTAGCTCTGATGAGGTCATTGGCCACTTTAGTAAGGGCTGTTTCAGTGGAATGGGCAGCTCGATAGCCAGACTTGAGAGGGTCAAGGAGAGAGTTGGTGCTCAGGTAATCGATGAGTTTTTTGTAGACAAGGCGTTTAAGAAGTTTGGAGACATATGGGAGAAGGGAGATAGGACGGTAGTTAAAGGGTAGGGAGGGGTCTAGTGAGGGTTTTTTCAGGATAGGGAGAATTATGGCATGTTTGAAAGCTGAGGGGTATTTACCAGTAGAAAGGAAGAGGTTGAATAGTTCAGTTAGGGTGGGGGCCAGGGTGGAGGAATGGGCATGGAGTAGATCAGAGGGAATTGGGTCAAACGGACAGGTAGTAGATGGAGATGATGAGAGAAGAGTACAGTACAGTAACAGGGCTGAGCGAGGCCAATGATGATTTACAGGTGGAAGGGGTGAATATAGTTTGAGCGGCCCGGTGAGCAGAGACATCATGTCTGATTTTGTTAATTTTATCTCTAAAGTAGATGGCAATGTCTTGGGCAAAGAAGGTTGTTGTGGGGGGAGCAGGTGTGGGGTTTAGGAGGGAGTCTATTATTGAGAAGAGGCTGCGAGGGTTGGAAGCTTGATAGGAAATGACAGAGGAGAAATAATTTTGCTTGGGGACAGTGAGTTCAGTGTTAAATTGTTGTAGTCTGGCTTTATAGTCCATGAAGTCAGCGCTGAGGCCAGATTTCTTCCACTTGCACTCAGCTACACGAACAGTCTTTTGGTGTGATTGTTGTGCCAGGGTCGGGGGTAGCAGAAGGTGGCAGGGGCAACTTTTTTCAGAGCTAGATAAGGAGTGTGGTTGAACCAAGTGGCAGCTTTATACAGAAATGTAATTTTAGAGAGAGTGGGGGTTAGGGACGTACGGCAGTTTGAGAATAGGTTGTGGTCAAGGTTATGGATATCTCTCTGCCACATCCCAGACCTGGCCAATGGCAAATGGGGGGCAAGAGTTTGATAGGTTGAAGGTGATAAGGTTTTGATTAGAAAGGGGAAATAGCAAGTTGTCAAGGAGGGTGAGGTTGGAGCGTTTGGAAAATACCAGGTCTAAAGTGTATCCGGCGATGTGTGTGGGGCCATTTATGTTTTGTGTGAGTCCAAAGGATGAGGTAATGGAGATCAGTTTGGCTGAGGAAGGATGGTTTGGGTCATCGACTGCAACAATAAAGTCACTGAGAATGAGAGTGGGCAGGTCATGGGAGAGAATATGTGGGAGCCAAGAGGCAAAGTTCTCCAAAAATTGTGAGACTGAGCCGGGGGGCGGTAGTCGACAGCAACACTGAAGGTTAGTGGGCCCAGAAATGACAGATGAAATGGACTTCTAAAAAGGTGAAAATGAGAGAGGGCGGGGTAGAAAGGACTCTGTATGTAAATAAAGGGGAGAGAATGAGACCCACACCACCACCTACCCTGTTGCAAAGTCTAGGGAAATGTGTGAAGTGCAGGCCTCCAAAAGAGAGAGCAGCAGCAGAGGCAGAGTCTGAGGAGGAAAGCCAAGTTTCAGTGAGAGACAGAAAGTTTAGAGAGTTAGAGAGGAGAAGGTTGTAAATGAAGGTTAACTAAGAGGAGGATGAATCTCTGTGAAAGAGTAGGGAAGCAAGTAGTAATAGAAAGAAAAGGTTCCGGAGAACAGACAGAAAAAGCAGGGGAGTGAAGAAGCAGACAGACAAGGGGTTAATAGACTGGTGGAGAGGAAAGGGAATAGAGTAAGCAAAGAGAGTGCAGGGTGAACAATACATGATGCAGTGCAGAAAACTGAAGTCCATGTGAAAGGC
Organism: Pyxicephalus adspersus; assembly: GCF_032062135.1. Taxonomy (NCBI): domain Eukaryota; kingdom Metazoa; phylum Chordata; class Amphibia; order Anura; family Pyxicephalidae; genus Pyxicephalus; species Pyxicephalus adspersus. Next base: position 38,838,030 of record NC_092866.1, on the reverse strand, counting down.
TCTTGTAATATGGGTTGTAGTGAAGAGGTGGGTTTTGTTCTTTGGAGGTGGGAGTAGCAGAGTGTATTGGTATGTCCAGTTCTGTTCCATTCCCAGGTTCAATTCCCTGGATTAATACTCAAAGCATTTATAATTTGGCACTTAAGATTCTATATATTCCAGGTTTTTGTGGTCAGTATAGACTATTACCGGATGCACCACCCCTTCTAACCAATGCCTCCATTCCTCAAAGGCTAATTTGACTGCTAGTAGCTACTGGCTCCCAATATCGTAATTTCACAAAAAAGCACAGGGATGTAAACGCTCTGGATTTCCGGAGTACTGAGAGAGGATTGCTCCCACGCCAAGCTCAGATGCATCAACCTCCATATAAAAGGGTTTCTGAACATCAGGGTGTATAAGAATGGAAGCAGAACAAAAGGCCTTTTTTTAGTTTACTGAAGGCTTTACAAGTCTGGGCAGACCACTGGGAAGGGGAGCTACCAATGTAGAAATATTCCTGATAAACCTTCTGTAAAAATTGGCAAAGCCCAGGAGTCTCTGAAGAACTTTTACGTCAGTAGGTTGAGGCAAATCAACGACAGCTGCAAGCTTTATTAAGTCCATAGCCAAGCCATGATCAGAAATAATGTACCCCAGGAACGGAACTTATTAAACCTAAAAAACACATTTTTTAAGTTTGGCCTAGAGACAGTTCTTGAGTTTCTGGACTACTCCTACATTTTGCTATAACATACTAGAGTGTGGAGATCCAGTGGGACAGCCTGGTAGTTGATGCTCTTAACCTTTTGTGGATGTGCGGTGCTCCTTCTTTGGCAACCACCATCTCCTGTGAACACGTGACTAACAGTCACCTTTGTGTTGAATGTCTTAGATCGCTATGTTATATTAAACTGCTACATATTTATTTGTGTATATGATACTTATCTTTATATGTTTTATTCAGATTGTACATTGTATCCAATACTCTCATTCTTCAAGAAGCAACCTTAGTTGTTGCGAAACGCATCAAATGAAGGATACTGTACTTACTTTACTCTGTGTAAACAATCAAGTTCTTTTGATGGAAACAACTTCGGAGAGAAAATAATTATACATGTGATGTAATTACTTTTTGTATGAGCTCATATAAATACTTTTATGATTTTTAATTGTCTATGTTTTTTATATGCTTTTTGTAATATAATAAAATTCTTGATTTTCCTAAACTCTTACACATTACATAAAAGGGTAAACAATCCTTTAATTAAAATAAAAATTGTTTTTTTTTTTAAGTGCAACACCCTTTTTAAAAAAAAAAAAAAGGGTGCAGAACCTCCCCTCACCTGGCCACGGCGATCAAAACAGAATGGGTGCACAGCGCATCCTGGGATACCTATGTCACACATCTCAGGAGGCTCTGGCTGGTTTTTCTGCACATGCCTGAGCCTTCTCTTTACTGAAAAGAAATGCCGATCTCATGCATGCACAGTGTGAGATCAGCACTCATTTTTTCACAATTTACGCCATCTGATCTCGCTGCTGAAATCACAACATTCCTCCGATGTGATAATTCATGGGAATGTGGACCTATGCATCTGCAAGATCGAATGAAGTCAACTAATGATCATTCCTTATCATTTATGATAATGATCTCCAAGAATTCCTTCTAAAGTGAAATGAATTTATGAATTTGAGTTCCAGCTCAGGCCTGAGATCTTTTGAGGCTTATCTGACTTTTTCTCTTGTATTGGCATTGTGGCCCTTGACACTTTTTTTGTAGGCTTATAACCAACAAAGTTTTTCTAGTGATTGTGAAATCAATGTTTGTATGAAGAAAACTGAAGAGGTAATTTGGCAAATTCTAGAAGATACCCACTTTTGAATCTAAGATCCATTTGTCAGTAACATTCCCCACCCAGACATTTATGAAAAGCATTAATCTTGCACCCACAAGAATAGCTGGGGTAGAAAAACTCAGAATTCCTTGTCTAAATCTTTTGGAATTTTGTGCAGGATTTGACTTGTTGTTCTTGTTATATGTAATTGCAAGGATTGCAGAAAGCCCTGTGAGCCATGACAGAATAGATGAATAACCAGGCTGTGAATCTAACTTGAGCCACCACCTTCTCCGCCATAAATTTGTCCACTAAACTGATGTTTCCAGATCTTCACCTCAGAATGCTTCTTTGTCTCTGTGTGATAAATTTATTTTCCTGACCCAAACTCCACTGATCAACTAAATTAAAAACCATTGCAGCCACACACAACTAAAAACATTATCTTGAGGTCTGTATCAATATTACGATCCATAGCATCTTTGAATTCTAGGGGTAGAGGTATTTTACATGCCAATCTTTGCAATGTAGCATTCATTTTAGGGAGCGTTTCGCACAATTCTGCATCTTTTTGACAGAGCAAATACAACGTAAACTTATTTCAAACAATAATCAAAAGCTTAGAAGCTACTTTTTCAGATCTGGACAGAGGGAAGAATATGCATAAGACAGTGACAACTCTGGTGTGGACTAACACCACCAGACTGCCATGTCACCATACAGTAATCACCACAGATAAAAGAACCATTTATTGTGGCAGTCTGACAGATAAATCTGAGCATCACGAATACCCACAGACAGGAAGATTTACAAATAAAGGTGGTACCCTAAAAAGGGGTGATAGTAGGTTAGTACAAAAAAAGATCAGCGTGTATCCTGATTTTTTTTTCATTGGTAACTTTAATGCCTATGTGCCCTCTTCTTTTTTATTGTGATGTCATAGTTGTGTTTTTTCCTATGTAGAAAAAGACTAGGAGTGGACAGGAGGTGGGGCTTCTGACTTCAAGTGGCAGTGCAATTTCTGTCTGTGATAATATAGCCCCTCATTTGTTATCCCTTGCCACCAGAAGCTCCATCTCCTGTCTACCTCTTAGCTGCAATGAATAGACAAAAGATACCAGTATTGTGTGTTACTGACAAGTACTAGGCCACAGTAGCCAGATCTTTGTATCTGGACATTCTAGGTAGGAGGTTATATTTAGATTTTGTGATCTAATTTGGGAGGCCTAGCCATCAAGATGGCCAAATATCAAAATGCCTAAGAAAAGACGGAAGAAGATGTCTATGATGGAACAGGAACGGGTGAGTATCCCCTGGCTTTAGTTCCGCTAAACCGTTTTAGTTCCGCTTAGAGCACTGGAACAGTCAGGAGCGAAATCCTGGGATCCAGAAAGTGTGCAGGAAAAGCTGCACATTGCCTGAGAAAACGAGCAGCATCCAGCTTTTATAGCTGCATAATATTAAAAAAATATCAAAAAGCCAACATTTTTTTATGAAGTGGTTAAAGAATATCTATAACCAAAACCTTTTTTAAAGTTTTGTATATAGTATAGAAGAATTAGAATTTCTGTATTTTTTTTTTCACTTCTGGAATTTCTATTGGAGACATTCTTTTACTCAACACAACCAGGAATACAAACAAGTCTTTTTGTTTTTGTTTTTTTTTTAATAGGGGGATGCGAAAACTTGTCTTGCTGTTTTTGTTGTCTGTTTTTGTTGCAGATTTTCCATAGAGTGAGAGGAAACCTTTTGAACAGTGCTCCACATAAAAGTAAAATCTGACAGTGGACCCAACATTTATAATTCACCACAAAACTAAAAAGAAAAAAAAATGTTTTGGTTATAAAGATTCTTTACAACCCGTCAGGTTATGCCATCTGTTCCATTGGGAAGATTTATCTGCGCTTTTTGTCCTGTGGACTTAGCAGCAAATGAGAGGAAACCTTTCATAAACAACATAATGTTATTTTAGACAGCTGTCACAAGAACACGTGTCTACATGGAAATATTTGGATGTAGCATCTTTAGTCTTCTGTGTGTTATGCAATAATTTAAAGTAATTTTTTGTATCCCTGTTGATTGTTTTTAAATACAAGTGGGCTACAGCTTAATGGAATGAAACAGATATTGTTGAATATTTTTTGAAATTAGTTTGATGTGAATTTTTTTCATAAACAAAAATACATATAGCAGACAACAAGTCATTGCAAAATAAGGGGAATGAATAACAATAATAAGCTTAAGATCTGGAAAACAACTAGCAATTCAGTCTTAGGGCTCCCCCCAAAGGTGTTGCCCCAAACAGCAGCCATAAAAAAGCTGCTAAAGAGTTAGGATTTTACTTAAGTGCCACAAAAAAACACAAATGCCTAAAGAACAAAAAACAACAAATACATATTTGTACTGAAGTAGAAGGAGTCTGTATCTCTAATTTTGCATCTTGTAATACATGGAGGTGTCTCTAGTGTTCAACAGCGAGACACTGTTCACTACATTGTTATGCTGGCCAAAGTCTGAATAACTATAATAGATATAATATATGTATGTGTTATAATAAATGTACTAGTTGTTGGGAATTACTTACAATGATAAAAGATAGTTAGAGATAGGTAGAAGAGAATAAAGAGAGTGTTTTAAAAATTAGCAATACCAGATGACATTTTAATAATATATCTTTATATATTTATATATTAGGTATATACAGTTTTATTTTTTATTGCAGATTTCTCTTGTAGAAAATAAATTTCTGTATGAGAAAAAGATATACCATGAGAATGACCAGGCCAGCTTTTCTGTCTGATCTAAGCATTCAGTTGGACAAATAAATACTTTACAATCTCCTTCTCTCTGTTACATAGGGATTGTGTAGTTAGCAAAAAATATCTTAGAAAATATATATATAAGAAAAAGAAAGTTACAGTGTCCAATAAACAAACATCCTATTCCACGAGGCAGTTGGACGTTCCCTGGATCTATATGAACAGTCTCTGTTGTCATTTCTTTAAAACTTTTTAATGCCCAGTTATAATCTGTGCTTCTGGAAAAGCATCTAGCATTTTTCTTCAAGTAATCTATTGACCTTGTTAAAACTACTTCCTGAAGGAGTCTATTCCACATTTTCACAGGCCTTACTGCGAAGAACCCCTTCCTTATGTGGAGAATAAACTTCTTTTCCTCCAGACGCAAAGAGTGCCCCCTTGACTTTTGTAACAATCTTAGAGTGAATTGTGAATCAAGTTCTCTATATGGACTATTATATATTTATATAGGGTGATCAGATACCCCCAAAAATGCCTCTTCTCAGTTCGGCTAATCTCTTCTAATGAAACAAGTTTTATCGGTGACATGTAACCATGCAAATATCAAAAATAGTAAATCAATTCCTGCAATATACTTTTTTTCTTTGGTTTAAATATGGGTTATATGTGCACTTTGCTTTCTTTAAGAGTTCCACTGCCTTTAGGAGTTCTACTTGTTGAGTGGCAAGTATGCTATTTAGTGAAGACTGAGATAGTAACCAAGCTGTATAAATGGCTGTAATATTTGTGTAATGGCTGTAGAACTAGGGAAGGGCTTTGAGTCTGCCATCTGCTAATTTTATTTTGGGGATTGCATAAAAATGTTTTAGGGTTTAATTGATTGGCCAATAAAGTTCAAGGTTTGTCACTGAAATGAAAAAATGTATTGCCCACCACAGAAATTTCTCAGCTCTAGTGGTTAGGAAAAGGTTCAAGGAGTATATTTTGCTTGTGTTCCACTTAGAGTTTGATGTATTCCTTTAGCTTTTGATCAGTATTCTGGTTGTAAATACCTTTAGGGGGGAAAAAATTGGATAACATATCCCTAAATAGTGTCTTCATGGACCACCCAATAAAGAGAAGTAGATGTATCAGGATTTTTGAGGTCAAAGAACTGTTTAATCTGGTGAGCAATGTCTATCTAAAATGTCTCATCACCATTAGTACAACTGGAAAGGCCTCTCCTGATCTCCCTAGGAAGCATATAGGCAGAGATAAAAAAGAGATGTAGGGGTCGTCGCACAATCAAATATTTGTGATGAACTGGTGAATAGTGGGTATTGCCCCTAGAAGAAAAAAATTGCAATAAACCTGTGGTGGGACCATACACCAGAAAAGTCAGCAGGACTTTATAGTGTCTAAAGCTTCGTACACACGTGCAATATTTATCGTTGGAAAATTAACGATTAACGACAGATCAATGATTATTCACAATTATTTTGAACGTACAGTGCACAAATCTGTACATGCTGAAACAATACGATTGTTCAAAAATAGCACAGGTCAACAAAAAATTAGTTTTGATAATCATCAGAAATCACAGCAAACCTTTGTAAATCAGTTTTTTCGAGCAGATTTTAGATCTGTTTTTAGTTTTTACGTACAGTTCCTGAGTTATGAGTACTATTATAGGTAACATTGTACGTGCATGTATTTTGTACTAAAACGTAAGCACCATTGAAGTGATTGGTAATACATCTTCAGTGTGAAGTAAAATAAGGCACACTGTGGTATATATCTGTGGTATATACTGAACAGTCAGGCCATCATATTTGTAGTCAGGCCAGTGTCAAGCCATCATACCAAGTTTTTTCCGGGAAGAATTCTAAATGTGAGTGCAAGAAATGTATTTTTTAATTACATGCAACAACCCAGTTTCTGATTTGAATCAAGCAGATTATGAACTCCTTTCTTGTATGCAGGAGACTTACGGTTGCCCAGGAAATTTTCACACAGCCACTTGGATGCATCCCAAGCTTCTGTCTCAGCTGCTGAGATTGTTCGAAAACATTATCCTGCAAAAACAGACTTGATCTGTGGCCCTATAAATATCCCTTCCTTCATTTTTGCAGTGCTTATGTTTGGAAATTTCTCAACAAGGTATTGAAAACCCATGGAGTTTAATTTACCGATGACCTTTACAAGGTTCTTCATAAAGCCTAACTTAATATGGAGAGGTGGCAGAAATATTTTATGCGGATCAACCAGAGGCAGAAAATTGACACTACTTGTTGCGGGCTTATAGGTATCTTTTGATAGCCAATCATGTTTGACATAATGGTGTCCCATAGATCGGCTGTCCCACAGGCATAAGAAACAGCAATATTTTGTGAATCCTCCTTGCATTCCCATCAGCAAGCCAATGACCTTTAGATCCCCATAGATGTTCCACCAGTGTGTTTTATACTGGATTGCTTGAAGTAGTAACTTCATGTTGTCATAAGACTCCTTTAGGTTAACAGAATGGGCAATTGGTAAACTTGGTTTGGAATTACCATTATGCAGTAAGACCTTCTTTTAGAGGAATCGGTGAAGATACGCCATTCAGATGGAACATGCTCTTATGACAAACTGTTAAAGAGTGCATTTATATCATGACAGTATCAAAGTGAGCCATCACTAGTGAAGAATGTTGTCAAGTTATGATTTTGTTTTCTGTAACGAGTTACAGTTATACCCCTTGCAAGCAAGTGCTTCTGTTTAAGCCTTGAAGCAAGAAGTTCTGCTTTGTCTTTGGAGAGATTTAGATCACAAACAAGATCATTCAGCTCTGCTTGTGTAAAGGTTTCTGGTTCTGAATCTTCATCGGCCAAGTAGTCAGGATCAGATGATTTGGGGTTGTAACTGGCTGCAACTCCAGCACATTCCTCATCACCTTCTACAGAAGCAAGTCCATCATGTGGCGGTACCAGAACTGGCAACGAATCATTATGGGGAACAGGCCTAATTGCAGAATCGAGACTGGGATATACAATTCTGTGCTTAGTTCAACCTACTTTTGTTGATGAGGCGAACATAGCAGTCGATTAGGTCTCGCGCTTCTCTCCACATCATTGGGCTTGCAAATGGCATTGCTGCTTTAAGCCGATTAGGGCAGTCACACAGTCCGTTGGAACAACTGGTACAGATGTGGAGCCCAAGATTTATCCTGGTTACCAAGTGGACAGCTGAAATAATATTTGTACTGTATATCTTTTTAAGTTCTGTGGTAATTTGGTGACGTTGTGCTTTCGTTGTGAATAAACCACACTTGTAACAGAAACTGGATCATTAAGGCAATTTCTAGGCATGATGACAAATGAAATCAATTGCAGTTAGTGCAGTCTCTAACCTTAAAGAAAGAAAACTGTTGTTAAATGTTGTAATATGTTAAGGCTATTTATAATGAATTTCACAAAATATATAATTAGCTGCATCGCAAAAACTAGACGTGCTAGAAAAAAACTGAACACAGATTTGAAATCTGCATCAAAAATACTCCAAAGCCCACATAGAATTATATCTGATGAAAATGACATGTTGACCTATGGTATTTTTGTTCAGAATTTACTCTATAATTCTCTTGAAATCTTCTCAAAATGGGTCTGTCTGTGGCTTGTCTGATGATATGAATGGTAATACATCCAACCTGTTTGATCTGTGGTAATCTTCTGACCATGTATTGCATAGAAGACATTTGAACTGAAAAAAACAAAACAAAAATCATCAGTGTGAATTTTGGGGTGCTATAAGTTCATTAACTGAAATGATTTGATGACCAGGTGCTTGAGCTACTAAGAAATGGAATGCTTTGCATAGAATAATTTTGTGTGTTTCTTTTTAGCTGGCCCAAGACTCATGAACACTCATAAATGTCATGGCTCCCGCAACACTGATAACGGAGTTTACGTAGGACCCCCACAAACCCAAGTCCTGCCCTCAACTACTATTGAGGTTTTCTCTCCTTCTGTTCTTCCTCCTCCAACTGACATCCTGTCCTGACATCATGTCCATCATGACATCATCAGGTCGCACTGCCGAGTTAATATCTGCTTGCAAGTCTCTGCGTGGACGCCAGGTTAGTATTTTCTTAAAACAATTTTTCCTATAAAATATATTTACAAAACATGCAATTTTAGATTTGTTTTCAGGACAAAGCACTGCAGGTATTTAACCCTTATGCTGTTTAATAACCTTGTTATCAAATTCAGATTATCAATTGACAATATACTAAGAAATTTTCCTCCTGATAACACAGATTTGAAATCCGCATCAAAAATACTACAAAGCCCACATAAAAATATATCTGATGAAAATGACATGTTGACCTGTGTAATCCAACAAAAATGTACACACACTAGATACGATCGTTTGAACGATGCAGGAAGTGACGTGTACAAGAGAAAGTGTACCGCAAAACCATCCACGATCACTGAATGACCTACACACAATAGATAGCAAATGATCGTCACCCAATTAGATCTGCTGAGACGGTCGTTTGTTTCCAGCGAAATTCCTCATTTTTGTTTCCAGTGACATTACTCATTCATCATTGCTATTGGCCTATCGTTGTTCACTTTTTTTCTTAACAATTGTTGGGCCATTATCAATCGTTAGTCATTCGTTTCCAACAATAAATATTGCACGTGTGTATGTTGCCTAAGATCACCACCACAATTTTCCCCTAACATCCTGAACAAGAGATAGGTAGAAAGATAGACAGCTACCCCCTCTTTTTCGCCCTGGCAGTTTAAAAAAAAAAAAGCTTTAGGAAATTTTTGTGTAAATATGATGGGGTGGAACCACACCATCTTGGATTTAACCACTCCATTCAGATTGATTTCAGTTGCTGGCTGTGACTTTGTTCATCCTGGTCATGACATTTCCATCCTATCTTTAACCATCTTCATTGTGACTTTTTTAATCCTGCACTTGGAATTAACGCTTACTATTCTGACTTAACCCAGTATTTATATAGCACCTGTCACGCTCAGAGGGACAGGACCACTGGGGGGGCGCTTTGGCTTGCACGGAGGTGGTGTGATCCCTGAGAAGGGCCAAGGCGTAGAGTCTAAGCAAGTAACCAGGTTTTCTCCAGGAGCCTCTGATGGTGAGGATGTTGCACCACTGGTTACTGCCAGGTTGCGATCCTTGGGCACACCAAGGTGGGCAAAGCACGGTACCAAATCACTAAGCAGAAGGATAGTAAAGGAAAGCCGGGGTCAAGACAGGCAGCAACCAAGAGAGGTCAGGTCACATGCCAGGGGTCAATAGCCAGGGATCCAGGAGACAGACAGCAATGACACAGAGGCCACTGCGGGCACAGGGAACACAGGAGACACTGGAAGCAGCAGGTGGTACAGGTGATGCAAGGATATCCATGGGCAGACAGGAACACAGGAACTCCACCGGGAAGTTGGCTGGGAACCAACAAACTGGACAAGGAAGGGTTAACACAGGAGCTGGACACAGGAAACACTGGATTAAGCAGCAAGTGTACAGGAACTAGATCACAGAACTCTAACCACTTAGTAAAGACTTGTTGCACAAACAAAAAACGAAGATGAAACCTCTTAGCAAGAAGAGGTGCAGACACATCTGTAGCTGCAACCCACAATCTCTCTTTAGGACCAAAACTTTTCCAATCAATTAGGTACATTAGCTGTTTACGAGAAAACTTGGGTTCCAGAATTTGATGGACTTCATTTTCCTGAGAAGAACTGGGTACAGGAGTAGCCAGTGGAGAGGAATGAGAAAAGCGGTTTAGGTTGGAGTAGAGGCGGCTTACAGCAACGCCGATCAGCAAACTTCTTGTTCCTGAGAGCAGCGTGCTTCAGATGCTCATATGTAGAAGACTAGATGTAGGTAAAGTCTCTCTCTGCAGGGCACCGAGTGCAGGTATTTCAGCAGAGCAGGGTATAGGAGGAAGGCGAAGGTGTTTGCCGTAGACAATGTAAAAAGGTGATTCTTTGGTCTTGGTGTTGACACGGTTGTTGTGGGTGAACTCCGCCCATAGTAGCAGTGTACCCAGTCATCATGGTGGACAGAAACAAGGGCTCGGAGATATTGCTCCAGGGCTTGAATAACTCTTTTTGTCTGCTCATTAGTCTGTGGGTGATATGCTGAGGAGAAGTTAACAGAGATGTCCAGGGATCTAAAAAAGCCTTTCTAAAAGCGAGAGGTAAATTGCACCCCATGATCAGAAACAATATGCGTGGGCATACCGTGAAGCCTAACAATTTCATGAATGAAGACTGGCACCAAACGCGGCTGCTAATGGTAACGCTAGTAGGGGTCCAAAATGGGCCATTTTGGAAAAGTGATCCACAACCACCCAAATGACTGTACAGCCATTGGAGGGTAGGGGATCCCTAATAAAATCCATGGACATGTGACACCAAGGCTCCTTAGGAATGGGCAGAGGAAGAAGCAGTCTAGCTCGGGCACAAGTAGACGACTTGTTTTGAGCACAAACAGCAAAGGCCTTGACATAGTCTGTCACATCCTTACGAAGGTTGGGCCACCAGTAAAGAGGAGAGAGAAGGGTGAAAGTTCTGTGAACACCCGGGTGGCCAGACAGTTTGGAGTCATGTGGCCATCGTAATATTTTAGTGCGGAGTTGGGGAGGCACCAATGTTTTTCCTGGGGGAATAGCAGATTCCTGAATGAAGGTCAAGGCAAGGATAGGGGCTGGTGGGATAATAAACTCCGCCTCAGCAGTGGTTTCAGAATCCTGTGGATCGAAGGAGGGGCAGAGAGCGTCAGCTCGGGAGTTAGTAGTACCAGGTTTAAAGGTAATTAAAAAATCAAAACGTGAAAAGAAGAAAGATCAACGAGCCTGCTGATGGTTGAGGCGACAAAACGACTGTAGGTATTGGAGGTTTTTGTGATCGGTGAAGATAGTGACCTTTAGGGAATGAAAGGCCTCAATAGCTTCAGAGGGCCAGTTAGGCCACTTAGGGTCAGCATCCTTTCGAGTCAGTGCAGTGATGGGCGCTACCAGCGTGGAGTAATTTTGGATGAACTGCTGGTAGTAGTTGGTAAAACCCAGGAAACGCTGAGTAGCCTTAAGACCGCAGGGTAGCGGCCAGTTGGAGATAGCTGTAACATAGTTACATAGTTACATAGTAGGTTAGGTTGAAAAAAGACATAAGTCCATCAAGTTCATAGATGGTCCAGAGGAAGGCAAAAAATACCCTGGTACAATTTGCTTCAACAGGGGAAAAAAAATTCCTTCCTGATTCCATGAGGTAATCGGATGTTCCCTGGATCAACAGTCACTGTTATTTTTACTTTAAAGCCTTAATACCCAGGTATATTCTGTGCTTCTAGAAAAGCATCAAGCTTTTTCTTAAAACAATCTATAGTAGCTGCTGAAACTACTTTCTGAGGGAGCTGATTCCACATTTTCACAGACCTTACAGTGAAGAATCCCTTCCTTATCCGGAGCTTAAACTTCTTTTCCTCCAGACGCAAAGAGACACAAAGAATGCCTCTTCCCCATTATTCACTTTGAGAGTTCTCTGTATGGACTGTTTATATATTTATATAGGGTGATCATATCCCCTCACGACTCTTCTCAAGGGAGAATAGATTCAGTTCAGCTAATCTCTCCTCATTGCTGAGCTCCTCCATTCCTTTTATTAATTCAGTTGCCCTTCTCTGCACTCGCGGTCAGAAAGACCCTGCCAGAAGGTAGCGTGGAGGGCTTCATTGTTCTAGGCGAGTGCGAAACTTAACAGCGAACTGGCCCACGGTAAGTGACTCTTGGCGAAAAGACACAGGAAAGCTTCAATGCTACAGGTGACTGGATACTACCTTTCCCAGAGCAAAGATGCCAAGGCTTCTCCAGAAAGCGGAGATATCACATACGCCATGCCACATATGCCACTTTAGCCCGGTCAGCCCGGTAGTTTTGTGGTTTAAACTGAATATTGCAGAGGTTGATAAAGCTACGACAGGTCTTGGGATCCCCAGAAAATCATTGTGGGGTCAGTAGGTGCAGTGCAGAGGCCAGTGGTACTGCAGGAGACTGGACCAGAACTGGAGGTTCAGCAGGTGCACTGGAGGGAACCAGAAGCTGATCCAGGCGGGTGGTGAGCACATGGAGCTGATGGAGTAGCTGGGTTTGAGTGGCTTCCTGGATGTCCATCCTCTGGGTGAGTAATTGGTTGAGGTCTGCGAAGGTCTGGGAGGGTGTATACATGGTTCGTGCAAACTGTCACGCTTGGAGAGACAGGACCACTGTTTGATCAAAATATTTTGTTCACGTTTTTCCAGAATTGTGCTGACCTTTCTGTAGTACATGTGCAATTTCCTCCTCCGTTTTTAAGAATTACCTAATTTTTGTTTGCATTTTGTTTGCATCCAGGTTTTGTAGGCTCCAGATAAAAATACGTATTTCCAAAATTGTGTACGGTTTTGGAGGAATGATGAGTGTTGGAACTGTTTGAGTGGTTGGTACCATCCTCTCCTCCTAAACACATGACCAGCTGCATACTTGAGAATATATGACCATTTGTTATAATTGGTTTGAAAGCACTTGAAGCAGAGAGAGAAAAAACTGAACCACAGAAAGATCTTAATATCTGAGAGGTCTATACCCCCATTTGGCTTGCTTTTGTGCACAATTGCCCTTTTAATTTTCTCAACAGTTGAGCTCCAGAAAAATTTAATAAATCCAGTAATTTTTAATTAGGGAGAGTGATGGTGGATATACAAGGCTTAGGTATTGTAACGGAGGTAGAAATATTGATTTTAAAACCAGTACTTTGCCTTCTAATATTAAGTGACGTAGTTTCCAGAATTCAATTTTTGGCTTATTTTTCTTTGGTGCCCATTAAAACACTCCCAAAAATTTTGATAGCTTGACATGATGTTGCAATTTTTAGATGTTGAAGCTGCAATTGGCCAAGATAAAGACAATTACACTTATTGATATTTAGCGTGAATCCTGAGCCTGTTCAAACATTTCAGTGTTTAGAACTGCCCTGTTGAAAGCAGTCTCATTGGTACAGAGGACAGTAACATCGTCCATGTATGCGCAAATTTTGGCAGACTGACCACCACCCCCTGGTATGGGGACTCCCTGGACCTTGTCCTTTCTTGTATCAGTCGGTTTTTATTAATATTTACACAAGTTATAACAAAACATGAAAATAACATATCACATATGTAAACAAAGAAAAAAGGGGGCCAGAAAAACCTCCCGGCCCACCATTTATACTCATTAATTATAATACAAATGACACCTTACATTTATATCACAGTGCTTATGAACATACATAGATCCATTGGTACAGAAAAACAGGAGGTATATAGGACACAGAAGAAAATGTACTTAACACAAAACCAACCTTGACTGAAATAAAGTAACTTAACAGACATCTGGATCTAATGACTCAAATAGTATGCTCGTCCCCGCTGGGGTGGGCTGGTTCCCAGTCGTCTGTGGGAAACTAAAAAATATAAGGAACTTCCTTATTTGCCGCCTAAACCGGCGGTACTCCTATGCGGGGTAATATAGCCGAGCGATAGGAGAAAAGATCACTACCATTGTAAATAGATCCATTCGGGGAAAAAGCCAGTATTAAAAGAGGCTAACTGGGACCCTGGCATAGCTATAAATAGTATAAACATTACACCAAACAAAACAATTTGAGGAATCAACTAAGAGAGTAAAAGCACTTAACCATATATAATAGCCGAAGACACCCCGGCACATCCCATGTAAACCTTATTAAACCAGAACTAAAGTTCTCAGCAAAGTCCAGGACAAAACAATTAAATGTCCATAGTGGGTATATCTCCTTATACAGATGTAGATGGAGGGTATCTTGTAAGTTGTGAGGCAACAGAAACAGGAAAAAACTGTCTAGCGATCCGCCGAGACCATCCAAAGCGGGCTGCGGGGTTGTCCTTTAAACATCTGTCATAACCTGGATGCTTGTTAAGGGTGTGTAGTCGTTGCAGATGGAAGAGAGCCTGTCACTCGTCTAGGACTTCGTGGGTGATCAGAAGGGGTGGGAGCAGGAGTAAGATGTTGATCCAAGCAACCAGGGCCTCCAAAAGGCATGGATAAAGGAACCGTAGGCCACTCTGCCAATCTTATATCAGGAAGCTGAAGGTCCCTCAAAAATTGTGGTAGGTCCGCCGGACCTCTGAGGAAATAATTCTTATTGCCAGATCTAGCAATGAGATGAAAGGGGTATCCCCAGCGATATGGGATATTACGTTCCCGGAGCACATCCAATAGAGGTCGCACTGCTCTCCGCAAGTCCAAGGTATGTTTGGACAAGTCCGGCAGTAATTGTATTGGAGAACCAGCATATTCAAGGGTTTTAGCATCTCTAGCTTTCTTAATGATGTCTTCTTTGGTTCTATAGAAATGGACACGACAAATCACATCCCTAGGTCGTT
>NC_092866.1:38820604-38822274 GCF_032062135.1 Pyxicephalus adspersus | reverse complement strand
AAGCAGCACTGTAAACACATTTGATTTGGTTAATTGGTGTAACAGGAAAGCCCATTTTTTTCAACACTTTTCACAGATAGATATGGGAAACTTTATCAAACGCTTTTTGGATGTCCAAGGACAAAAAGGCCAATTTTTGCTTTCTGTCGTTTGAGTACCATAGCACATCTCTTAGTATATTTAAACCATCATGTGCACTTCTACCAAGGAGCCCACACCTGATCACCCTGGATAACTTTATCAACAACTTTGACTCTATTTATCAGAATTTTGGAGTAGATTTTATAATCCGTGTTGAGCAAGGTGATGGGACGCCAGTTACCTAGGTTTGATAGGTCACCTTTTTTAGGGTTCAGAGAGATGATGCCTAATAGCCAGGGGTCCGTAGGCCTGTTAGATGACAAAACTTTGAGGAAAATTAGACACAAATCATTTTTCAGGAGATCCCAAAATGACAGATAAGGTTCAATTGGCAAACCATCATAACCTGGTCATTTATTTTTGGTAAAGCTCTTGATGATAACTAATAGCTCTTTTTTACTCAGATCTTCAGAAAGGACTTGTTGGTCAATATGATCTAATTTACTTTATTATTTATTTTACTTAATAAAAGTTTTGAGCTGTGTGTTTAGCCTCCTTCCTTCCTGTATTTCTTTCTGGATAAAGAAGGACCTAGTTTTCTTTTTGATGTTATCCCACCGCTTATGAGGTTGGGAAATTTGCATATATCCCTTTGCCATGACTTGTATGCTAATGTG
The DNA here is from genome assembly GCF_032062135.1 of Pyxicephalus adspersus. NCBI lineage: Eukaryota > Metazoa > Chordata > Amphibia > Anura > Pyxicephalidae > Pyxicephalus > Pyxicephalus adspersus. The sequence continues at coordinate 38,821,516 of NC_092866.1, read as the reverse complement.
TATTGTGTTTTGATCCCAGAATCCTCTAAAAGCGTAGTATTTAGCCTCCTCCTAATTTTAGATGAATGTTGAGAAAATGTTGTTTTGGAGAGAGTGATTTTCTCTGGAGTGATAGAGCAATGGCAAAAACAAAAGTCAATGCAAGACTTACTTATATTGCTGGACACACCAGGATCATTTGGATGTAATTTTTTTACCATACCTCCTGCAACTCCAGCTCACTTTTCACCTGGTAATATGCAGTTAAAATCACAACAAACAATTGCAGGGGAGGAACCTGGAAAGAAAAACTGTATGGTATTAAGCAATTCAGCTCGCTCATTTTTCTCCAGGAAGCAGTAGATATTAAAAACCCTGAGTTCCTTCCCCCTAAATTTCACAGTGACCATCATAGCTTTCCCAGGCACTATCTTAATAAATGATGAAATGGTGACTTTGTTCCCCTTTGCAAGGATACCATTACCTGTAGCTGAATTTCCATTGTCCCCTGACCATACTGAAGGGCTCTGAGTCCAGGATTGTCTGAGGTGTTCATAATTTGGGTGGTGGTCTATTTTGCACTCCTGAAGACAAAAAAAATCACCGTTAATGCTACATCAATAGCTAAATATTGCTGCCCTCCATACAGAGCTTTTCAGACCCCTGACATTCAGGGAACAAATTTAAACCCCCATTTTCAGAGAGGTAGGACTCTATACAGACACTGGGTGCTGGACTGAAGGGTTCCTCAGCTGAGCCGGTGGAAGGTGAAATTGCCACAGACGGTGGAACCTGTTGACTCAGTACAGTCAACTCCTCAATGAGACCTGAATAAGGTTTCTAGTCACCAACCTGTGCCGATACACCAACTGCAGCATATTTTTTACTGCAGCTGCGCTTAACTGTGTTTTTTTCTTCGTCCATACTGGATCG
>NC_092866.1:38734217-38820256 GCF_032062135.1 Pyxicephalus adspersus | reverse complement strand
TAGTTTTGTGACCAGTTTTGTTGCATCTTTTGCAGAGAGAAAATTCTGAGGTGCATGATCTTTCTGAATGTGACTATAAGTGAATACTACCCACACTTTCTACAAAAAACTGGCATCCCAGGGTAGAACAGCAAACCTCGATCCCGTCCCAGGGCAAAAGAGGAGGGAGGGTGTTTCAAGTCTCCAATCGGCCCAAGGTTTGACTTGAGCTTTACTCTGTACTAAATAGTGCCAATCCATCACAGACATTGTAAACTTTCATGGGTTCAGATACAGAGGAATAGTAATTGTGGAGGAAGGTTCTGATGTAAGCTTCTTTTACAAACGGGTTAAGAAAGTGGTATGTTAATAACACTTCCTCCTGTGAGTGCAAAAGTACAAACTCCCAGCCTTCAAAGTTCTCATTTTCTAGCTGTTTTTTCAGATTATTGCAAGCACCCAATTCTAATAAGTGACAAAATAAAATGACCTGACCTTTGTTCTTGCAGGCAGCGGACATCCTTTTTGTTTACTTTGGGTTTTTCCACCAGGTATTGGTCCACAAGTTTTTGCAAGGGGAATGCTCCTCTTTCATTGGATTTCATGGGATTGCTTCAGGAAACACTCTGCTAATCAGCTGCAACACAGTTCCAATTCCACTCAGCTGTGCAGCCTCAGTGCAGAGGATGCCAAGAGGAAAAGCACAGCTAAGGGGAAACAAGGATGCTGCAATCCTCAGAGCACTAATCCCCAAGCCCCTGTGCTACTGCAAGCACAGCCGCTGGGGGGAATAAAAAAAAGAACGCCTCCTAACAAACTGTACATAAAAATCTTTTGGAATGAATATTGAAACATGAAGCAAATTGTGAGAATACAATTCTTTCAAAATAACGTCCTCCACCAGCTTGGTTTTGGAGAAAGTATATATTTTTCCTATATTGCCTTTGGATATGTTTGGATGTTGTTAAATCATGTTTTCACAATATTATCTTTTATGTTGTGTAAATAACAAAAATAATATTTGTTATGTAAAAAACCAGAGGACTCACCAACTTCTACTTTTACCCTAATAATATATGCATAGTTTTTAATCCTTTTGTTTCCATGTGGATTTAAGGCACAACTTTGAATAAACCTGCTTTTAATTTGGCATATATTTTTGTAATTTGTATGAATATTGACCTAAAACTTAACTTACTTACGTAATCTTACAAAAAAAAACATTTGATTTATTTTAAATTTACAAGGAAATAACACATGCATGGGTACAAAATGTTGAAAAACATATATATCACAAAATTTGGCGCCCCAATCTGGGGCGCTTCTTATGCCATAGGAATTGTAAAAACAACCTCTGTAGTTTACGCAGATATGCAGTTGGTAAAAATATGGGGACCATTTGGAATATATATAACAATCTAGGGACAATATCCATTTTTAGAGTATTTATGCGAGCAAACCAGGAAAGAGGCAGGGAGTCATATTTCTTAAGGTCGGATTGAATTCTATTATATGCTTGGGGATAATTAAGTGAGAACAAATCCGAAAGGACATATTATTGTGTATAGCGGACAGTTGGGTCGAGTTTAAGGTAATATTTAGAAGTTCGGACTTGGAGTAGTTGACCTTAAAATTGCTGAGCAATCCAAATTCAGCAAATTCCTTCAGTACCGAGGCCATCGTGACATGAGGGGATGTTATATATAGCAAAAGATCATCTGCATATAAGGAGAGTTTATAATGGGTATCTCCTATCGTGATCCCTTTAACATCCGGATTGCGACGCAAGGCCACAGCCAAATGTTCCATAACTAATGCGTAGAGCAACGGGGAAAGAGGACATCCCTGTCTCGTGCCGTTCCTAATTGGAAAAGAATCAGAGAGGGTGCCGTTAACCTGCACCCGGGCCCTTGGTGAGGAATATAAAGCCGCAATTCTAGAGACCATACTGGGGCCCAAGCCTATCTGACCTAACGCTGAATACATAAACTCCCAACAAACCCTATCAAAGGCCTTTTCAGCGTCTATGGACAGTAAACACATAGGAGTACCCGTAGACTTAGCAAATTGGGTCAGAAGGTTAGTCTTAATAGTATTATCCCTGGCTTCCCTTCCATAGATAAACCCAGTTTGATCCATATGAATTAGTGAGGGCATATGAGGAGATAATCTATTGGCAATCAATTTAGAAAAATTTTTTTGCGTCGACGTTAATCAAAGATATGGGTCTATAATTAGAGCAAACCGTATGGTCTTTGCCAGGTTTAGGAAGGACCCTAATATGAGCTTCCAAACTCTGCGGAGGGAATGGCGTATCGGCGGAGATGGACGCAAACACCTTAGTCATAAAAGGAACAAGATTAAGGGCATGTAGTTTATAGAACCGTGGGGTAAAGCCATCAGGGCCAGGGCTTTTCCCCGTCGGTGTAGCGCGTAAAACGGCAGAGACCTCCTCCTCAGAGAACGGAAACTCCAACTCCACCCCCTAATCTTGCAGGGGGGATGGACTTGCATGGACAGGGCGGATTTGATAGAGATCGGCATAGTAGGTATGAAAAGTTTGTAAGATCTCCTTAGGTATGGATGTCAAGCCGCCATTAGCGGTCCGGATAGATGGAATATAAGTAGTCAAAGTGCGAGGGTGTAAGCCCTGCGCTAACAATCGGCCACATTTATCCCCATACTGGTAAATTAATTTGCGGAAGCGATCCCGGTGGCGTTGGTATGCTAGGTCGTACAGCTTCAGAAGGTGAGTCCTAGCAGCACTCAGTTCTAAAAATACAGCTGGGGTCATGTTTTGTTTATGTAGGCGTTCCAAGGAGCGAATTTTATCACAAGTAAGTGTAATATCCTGTAGTCTGATCCTTTTAAGCCGAGTTCCTTGTTGAATTAGGACCCCTCTCTTCGCACAAAGAGAGTCCTTGAACAGGGAGTCATTACACCTCCAGGTCCATTCTCTAGGGCCCATTTGAGGCATCTGGAGTGAGAGGAGTACTGAGGAATGATTGGACCAAGGACAAGATTCTATAGAAGTAATAGGATTCCAACCAAGTACAGAGTGGCTCGCCAAAATATAATCTATACGGGAGTACATGTTGTGTGGGTAGGAGTAAAAGGTATAATCCTTGGTGGTAGGATGCAGAGTGCGCCACATATCCGCTAGTCTAAGATCGTGTAGTCTGGAACGAAGGGAGTTCAATTTAGAATAGGATACCGGGGTTTTTCCAGTGGAGGTATCAATCCGGGGATCCAGAGCACAATTCAGGTCGCCGCCCACTATGATAGATCCCTCAGCGAACCCCTTCAGAGTTGCCAGGTATTGGGTGAGAGCCACAGTGGCTTGATGATTAGGGGCATAAAAAGAGGCCAACATAAATTTCTTATCCCAAAGAGAAATTTTGAGGATCAGATATCTGCCCTGCGGATCGGAGCGGGAGTCAAGTATCTGAACAGGCAATGTTTTATGGAAAGCTATGGAAACCCCCTTAGTTCTAGACTCAGGATTGGAGCTGTGACACCAAACAGTATAAAAACGATTGCGGAGAGAGGGAATTCTAGTAGAGTGGAAATGGGTCTCCTGCAGGAGTAGGATGTGCACTCTCGCTTTATGTTGGGCATAGAGCACTTGAGAGCGCTTGTTCGGGCTATTAAAACCCTTCACATTGAGGGTGCGGATTCTCAAAACTTGTGTTGTTTCTTTTATTGAGGACATCAGGGGAAGTGGGTCAGGGGAGGGACACCAGACGGGCGAGGCGGGCTAAACCTCGACCGTGGGGTGAAAAACTAAGGCGGGATCCCAAAGATCCCAAATCACTGCTTGGAAAGGCAGTGGGCCTATGTGAGGAAAGTGTTTGTGCGCAGCGGGGGGAGGCGAGCAGACAAACAACAAATATACCAACAGGTCCCGCCTGGGGGAACCCGCAAAACCAAAAACAACATAGAAAATGAGCAATCCCTGGGCATGCGCCCAGCAAACTAAACAGTAAAATAAAATAAAGAATGAGCTATCCCTGGGCCTGCGCACAGGGTGCTAAACAGACCCCTAATCAGAATAACTAAAGTTTAGGGGATAAGTCAGAGAACATCAACATGAAATAAACAGTTCACTAAGTTCCTGCCAAAATAGTCTAAGGGAACAGGGATACAACATCCCAGGTCCCATATTAGGGCCAACTAGGGAGGCGAGAGCAGTATAGCTCGTGAGCCCCCCAGTGGGTCCAAGACATAGTTAACCACAGAATCTAGAGGGCATTCAAAAATAGCAATCCAACTAACAGCAGAATCTGCAGCAATAAACACTAGAGAAATAACCCTCAACATAGCTACCAATATATGGAAAGTCCCAACGTGGAGAAAAAACATCTTGCACAGGAACATAAAGACTCTCTTTAAAGGTGGGCCGTGCCCTCAACCAAACACGGCAAGTGGTAGAATACGTGGACATCAAAGGTAGTCCGATGATGCTAGGCAGCACAGGAACATAAAAATTCTATTCAAAGGCAGGCTGTTCTTTCGGCCAGGCACAGCAGGTGATAAAACAGGTTGAGGACGGAGGTAGACCGGTGATGTTTAGTAGCCACAAAAGGTTAGGATAACAGATCAAAATTCCAAGTACAATGGTGGAGGTGTCCTGAGATCCAATAAAAATTGTTGGCGCCGTCGATTCAACTGGCTAGGTTGCGGAAGGAGGAGGGGAAGAAAAGGGACCCCAAAGTATGTTTAGAAAGGTCAGGCAGCAATTGTATCTGTGCCCCAGCATATTCAAGGTTTGGAGATTCTCTGGCTTTTTTCATTATATCTTCCTGTTCCAAATGTTTTAATGTAATGTCAACAATTGTGTAAATAATTAATAATCATTTTACTAGAAAATATTTTGTAATTGGTACAACATTTGGATGTGAATGCGTAAAATGTCCCACTGTATTCTTTGCTTTTTATATTTTTAGTATTGTCCAAACATAAATCTGATCAATCCACTACCCAAGTCAAAAATGAGAGCATTTCAGGTGGTAAGTTGGAGGATGCACATAAAAAATAAGGACCAAGAAAAAAAGAAATTACGCAATGGACATCCCTAATTTTTTACTGTGGTCTAAATAGTAAACCCAGTTCCTATGATATGAGCTCCTCTAGAAAAAGAAAGGTGATCAGGGGGGGAAAAGTGTGGGGGGAGATAACAAACAAATGTATTAGGCATAATATTGGGGGAAGAAAAGACAATATTAATGGAAATAATTGAGGGGGGGGGGGGGGTGAGGGCTGTGACAAACGCCCACATCCCTGCACATAGACTTTCCAGCATGCTCAGTAACAGTCCACGCACCAGCAGGCTGAGAAGGGCTGTCATGGGGCAAGGTTAACCACTCTGTTACCCCTTGCCCAACACACCCTAGATGGAAGCACACACCGTTACCGTGCAGTTATGCATTCGCTTTTTTAATACTGTCTGTGTCACCCGCTGCCACTCGAGGCAGGGATGTCTCAGAAATCACAATGTTTATAGTAGCGTTTTCGGGTTAGCAAGTTACACTATTTCTACACTATTTAGAGATTCAACTAACCTTTTTTAAAGTGTTTAATAAATAAAAACATACAAAAACAGTGCATAAACAAATACAGAAAAATGAAGAATAATCAAGGAACAATAACAGAACAATAGCAGAACTATAGCACCAGTGTAAAATAAAAGGGTTGCCTTGGTCCAGGTTGCTGTGTAAAGTTATTAGTCAGAGTCACCGGGCTCCCTGCAGTGCTCAGTGTGTAAGTGCTGTTGTCCTTAGCAACAAGATGGTATCAGGGAGATCTTCCTCTGCTAGGCTTACATGGCTTTCTCTATGCCAACCACAGATGTGGGACTAATAAGACAATCCAATGACAGCAGGGTGGTGTCCACATGAATTATGATGCTTGTGGACACTTCCAAAATGCCCTTGTTCTTGCCATTAATAATATTTTATTATGTTCAGGTTTTATGAACTGCCAACCCCAGATTATTAATCAGCGCAAATTACATTTCATGGTTCACAGAGACCAAACTAGGCATGTCTGGGACTTATGGTTCACCAGTACAGGCTAAATATGGTTTCCAGGATTTCCTGAGGCCTAGATGACTAGTTCTTGGTCTCAAAATGCTCACCATAACTATCCATCTACCAATCAGCTAACTACTACTTTATATTGAATGGTATATTGGAAATATAAGTATTATTAATAAATGGATTTCATAATACAGGTCAGAGTTCAATCAGAGGCCACTCTACTAGCATTATCTGAGATACCTGGAGACACAAAACTCTAACTTTTATAATGGGTGTTGTAAACTAGTGGGTCTAGAAAGATGCTGGTTGTCAGATCTAGAAATAACTAATAAGGGGAAATTTATGACCCTGGTCTGTTGAGAGACAATTTTCAAGGACATTTTAAAAGAAGCCAACAAATAAGTTTTATAGGGGAGATCAGAAATTAATGTTATCCCCAATATCACAAGGGCCTATGCCATCCCAAAATTTTCAGTATTAATAGGTTAGAACTAAAAGGACTTGGAATTGTGAGAACTCTTTAAAAACTGTCCATGCAAACCAAGTGGATAGGTAATAGATTGAGTATTGTTATTATTATTGTATGTGGTCTAATTCTGTTATTCATAAAGATAAAGTAGTATGTCTAGGAATGACCATTCTAGCTGCTGTCAGAAAATGCTGAAACACACTCCTTATATGATTTAAGGACCTTATTGAGTAGAATTATAGTAAATGTATTAGGTTTGTATTAGGTTTGGAGGAATCTGTTAACCTATTGAAGCTGGTAAAGATATTTCCCCACAATTTATGTATAGCAGGGCATTCTTACCACGTTTACACCATGGTTCTCTTTTGGGATTGACATTATGATAGTTTGTGGGCCAATGCTGATATACAGAAATGAGAAGAGTGTGAGACACTGGGTGTCACAATGGCCCACTAGCTAGCAATCTTGGCCAGGACACAATCTCCATTGAGTTTGTATTTTTAATTTCATGTTTGTGTTCGGGTTTCCATTGAGACCTCAGATTTCCTCCCAAAACATTTAAAAGTAGTTAGTACATAGCCACCTTTCTTAAATCTTCTGTATCATATGTGGGTGTGATGTCACTGATTTCCACGTTGGGTACTTTGGAAATAGCCAAAGTCTTGCAAAAGAGACATTCTACTGCAGGTGCAAGATTTATCTGCAATCAGTAGAGCTGTTCCCTGAAGGGTGGTGACATCAATCTTGTCTGGGCACCTCAGACAGAGATAAGGAATAGGGTGTGTATAATTGTAACTTTATTCTTAATAGGTACCTTTTTCACCTATAAATAGTTGGCAATTTGGAGAAGAAGATTTAAGTAGCCTAAGATGACCTTTTTACCTATGAAATGTATATATATACTGAATATTTACACAAACTACTTAAGGAAACCAATGGACAAAAAACAGGGCAAAAGTTAACACTTTACAAGTACGTTTTGCATCATTAGGGTTACTTTTTACTATAAAACCATTTCACTTTGCTGAGTTATGAATGCAGAGTGTTTCTCAAAACAAAGCAAGGGTTAATACCCAACCTTGCACAGAGTGTGTAACTCTTGCCAGCTTTCTTGTGGTTGGCATAGTGCCATGGTTATTAATATGGTGTATGATATGAGGGAAGGTACACAGGGGACTTATTAGAATGGTTGCAGGTCGGCTTTGGGGGACCCTGGCCATGCTGTGGGCCCTGCTGGATGGGGTACAAGGAGGTGGAAAGTGTGGCAACCCCTTTATGGGCCCCCGGGGCTTCAATCCACAAAGACCGAGCCAGTGTTCTTTGCGTTGTGCCACCCTGACTTACTACAAGCTTCTTGCTGAAGAACAGAGAGGCAGTGTGCTGTTTACAGAAGCCACCACAAGTAGGGGTTGAAATGTGTTGAGTTTGTCTTTCTGCAATGTTGACTGCTTGAATAATGAATAATATACAACTAAATGATCTTTACATTAGTGATGTTTAAATTTGTATTGTTAGTGTGAAGACATTATTCCATAGTTTATGTATTATCTTTAACCAATCAATAACTTGGCACGACAATTAAAGCACATGGTGTGCAAACACTGTACCTGGATTCCTCACGAAGACAAGTCTTAAATCAAGGTAGTTGAGTTTACCAATCTTGCATTTGTATTTACTTTATTTATTTTACAATGTAGGCCTATTATTCTTAGGCATAACTCACCAAAATATGTCCAATATTTAATAAATTTATTAATAAACTTAAAATAAAAAAAATCTGGTAAAACAAGGGTACATATAAATATAGAAACATGTAATATAACTGTACAGTAGCATGTATAATATATATATATATATGTATATTTATATATATATTATATAATGATTACTTTGTATTGGATTCAATACAGTTATTTTGTATTGAATCCAATACAAAATAATTTGAATTTCCCGCTGCGCCTCCCGTGCATACCAACCCATGTACCAACGTCACCGGAGAACGTCATTGCACTCACCGGCTGGAGATCGGAAGAAGAGAACGCGGCCAGTGGATGGGCACGGACGAGCAGGATGCCAGAGGACACTGATGGGACCAGGTAAGTGTTTTTTTTAATGTTTTTAGCTACATATTGAACTATTTCACAACAATATTTGCTTTAATCTTATGTTTTCTAATAAAATCCTTAGACAGTGAAGTTTTTTTCACCACTAGGTGATTGTCTGTTAGAGAAGAAACACCTTGCAGACATTAGCTACATATACCACTTTACTGATATGTGCAAAAAAAGAAAGCAAGATCAAAAGAAAAACAAATGGGGTGATGATACACACAGACACTTTGTTTCTGCCTTGTAAACAGGTAAATCTGGAAAGCAGGTGTTTATTATTTATTTATAGCCTAATATTTGTATAAAACACCTATTAGCCAATACCCATAATCCATATCCATTGGCCATTACCCAACAGCTCCAAGTCAGTAACAATAGAATTGATCAGAAACTGATCATGCACAAGTCAACCCAGGCAGAAAGTATGTACGGTGACTCTAACTTTGACCTTAATGCTCCTCAAATATACCAAAGGGGGAGTGTATTTGGGTAAAGTTGTGCACCTGCCTGTCATATCACATACAACAAAACAGTCTATGCCTAATGGGACAGGCATGACAGTACAAGCCATTCATATGGAACAGCTTCTCTGCCCTTTACAATCCTTATCAATCATTATGGGAAGAATGAATGGAGAATGGAGAATGGAGTCCAAGAATCAACCTTGGCCCTGTTGTCATAATTCCTGCAGAATGTATTACTTATTTACTACATACACAGACAAAATATACATTTCTGAACTCCTAATCTAACACTTGTGAAAAAATATTCACTCTTTCTGCAATTACCTGTAAGTAAAGTTATATGTTTGGGCTCCATATGTAGGGCTGGATATTTGAAAAGGTCACCAGGCCATTGGCTGGGGCAGCATGGCCACTGGAGGACACTCTCAGACCTTATAATTGCACTGTATTAGCAAGTATAGTGCTCCATCTCTATCATCTTGGAGCTACTTTACCTGAAAGAACAGTGCAGCTTGGAGGATCTGTGAAAGGGAGCCTTCTGTCCTGGTGTCTTCAGATGATCACAGATACTTGAGCTAAGTTGCAGTAACTCTCCCTTCCCCAGGCTAGTCAGTGTTCCACAGTACTGGGTGTTAAAGAACAAGTGCCTGCACATTTGACAGCAGGCAGCAGTCTGCAGTTCTGAAACATTTACTGCCAACCTCTTTCATTCTTTATTGAGCTGCTGCAGCCAAGAGAAGCCACTTGTAGCTGTTTCCAGGCATGAGGAAGTGGTAAATGGTAAGAGAGAGGCAGCTGGCCTAGGGGCGAAAAAAAATATTTTATGAGGAATTTTAAACAGCATTCTGGTCATGTGTAACAAAAATATAAAAAGGACAATGGACCAGAAAAACTGATTCCTAAAGAAGATTTTACAACATAGTAATACGATAACAGATCATTTAGGTTGTGTGTAATTCCATTTGTTCTAAGTCAATTATTTTTCTGTTCTGGGCAGGATCTGAGCAACACTTCTGCTGGTTTTTGTCTCAACGATGTCAGAATGAGGAGGTTCTTGAGATGGCCTTCGTCATGGTAGATACCAACCTTCCACTCTGTCAGCTCATCATTGACCACAGTGGTTCTGGACAGCAATGGTTGAATCCAGACAGGGAAGTGCACACATTGCTGAGTCCGTTGTGTGGTCTGAGATTTGAAGTGACCTTACCATTCCAAAAAGCACAAAATGCAGCTGAATTTTGTGTGCGACCTTCATGTCCTACAGAAAACAAAGAAGCTTCCAATGCTGGGACGTCTGGACGCTGCCCCCCTTTTTTAGTCACCCTGTGGAACTAATGTCAAGGATCATCTATATGTGCTCTACAGTGAATAAAGGACAGATATGAAAAAGGAAACTGAACCAGGATCAAACAAACCAAAACTTGAATAATTGAATATGTAATCCTAAAGATGGATAAAAGAGGGATGCAGTATATCAGTTTTTATAACAAACATTTAATTTGTTTTATCTGCGCACATGTTTTATGTGTTTTGAAATCTCACGTTCCAAGCACATACGTCCTTAGACATAGATGTAATGACTACAGTCAAGTTTGTTCAAAACAGTAATTGTTTTTCTGTTGCATTTTTTAACCTAAAGTTGGACTTTTATGGGACCTTATTGGGTATGCTGTTGTAAATATCTACTGTAAATACATTGAATTAATTATGGACTACAGCACCACTCATATTGCCAACTGATAAGCTATCTATGTTTGCAACTGTTTAAATACTTGTGATAAGACACAATAGTAATATAAGTCTATAATTACAAAAACCCAAAAGTTGTCCCATTCCTTAAATGTTTTTAACATAAAAATTCCACTTGACTCTGTCAAACACATGAATGAAAATAGAGAAATACTGCTAAAATAGAAAAATACAACTATCAAAGTAGTCTTTGCTCTAGTTCACTACATGTGTTGTTGTGTGGGTTAGTTTGAACCATGACAATTAGAGAATTGGCTACAGGAGCTAATCTGTTTGATTGATGTTACATGTATATGAGGCTCAGAATCAGCCAGCAGCCAACTCAGCCTGGTGTTGCTGGTAGTTACCATGTGGGCTGACACAGAATTACCACAGGCCCAAACAGGGATAGTGAAAGAGAATATAGCTGCTTCTCGAAGGCAGGGCAAATACAACAATGCGTCAGGCAGATCCAGTGCAGTGCCAATAGTGAGGAAAGTGGGGGTCAGTTAATGTTAAGTTAGGTCAGGCAGATCCTCTAAGGCACCGATTGTTGAGATGGGGGAGCCCGATTTATCAAGACAAATTGGAAGCTCGCTCGCGTGCACATTTTTGTGATTTGGAATCGGACCCCTGAAACCTATTTATCAACCAAATTTCAGTCGTCGAGAATACGCGGGCGTATTCTCCCGGCAATTAGCAACTGAAATGATTGCGCGATTCGAGCCATGCATCTCCGCCAGCTTGACACTGGCGAGCTTGCATTAAAAGTCACTGTTCCCCTAAAAAAGCATTCTTTCAAATGGCACACATCTTTCACTTAGCCCTAAATAAAAATGTTTGTGGTGTTTAAATGTTTGAAACATATATATTAGCTTAGAAATCAGCATATTTTTAAATGACCTAATATTTTCAGGTTCGGAAAGAGTTAACTGATTTCAGCTGTTTACATAGGCTCCTACCCAAACGCCTATGATACCTGACCCAAGGATCCGCCTGGATGTTCAAGGTTTAAAAAACAAAAAAGATATATATATATATATATATATATATATATATATAAAATATAATAAAATAAGAGTTTATTAATAAAAAAAATCAAAAATTTTAAGTTACAATAAACACACACATTTAATAAATGACTTTAACAATAAAGCCTACTTTGTTTAAATTTCTTTTTTTATTGATAGCTGTTCACTGGTGTACAAATGTAAAGGATCAAATCAAGAAATGATTATGGAATGTCAAACTGTCAAAAAACAAACAGCCAAATTTCACCGACTGCGCACGTCCCAATGCCATGCAAATTCGTATCATCTGTGCGCATAGAAATGAGCATATCTAGCTGTGTTTTTTGTCTTCTTGGCGGGGGGGGGGGGGATTGTTTGGTGTCTTCTTCTAATCTATGTTGCTACATTTCATACTTTGTTTACCATTTAGCACCAATAGCTGCTTTTGTTTTTTAAACCTTGAATGTTTCAATGTCCATTTTGCTATTAAGTCTATGGTAATGTTATGTTATTGTGTTTAGCCATGTTGTTTCATTGCAATATTATTATCTTTATTACCACCTTTAAATGTTTGTGCTGCATAATTATTTGCTAATTCAGTTTTCCTCCCTTGATAGTTTCAAATTGCATATTGGTTTGGTAAATGTTTTTTAAAGGGAACATTTCTTGGGCCATTTTTTTAACTATTTTGGCTTTATATGGAAGTGTGGGTTTACATGTGTTTGTTGTTTTATTTTTTTCTTTTGTCATGTCAATTTAGTGCTGTCTGTGTGGTATATTTTAATGTGATCTTTTCGAAAATGATTTTTTTTTTTTAAAAAAGATGTTCGAAGAATGTTGTAGTTGTTGTTTGTAATTTTTTGTTTTGTTTTTATGTGATCTCCTTTACAATCTCCCAGGATCTTTTAACATTGAGTGATCCAACAGACCTACAATTTAACAATTCAAAAACAGCACAATTGTCTTTTAAAACTTAGTTGTTTGATGCACATCGTTGTGCGCCAAACTCCAGGAGTCTGCTGTGCATTGTTGTGCACCAATGTGGACTTGCTATGTGTGCATGAACTGTGTTTTATCAGTTGAAAAATGCACTGCCCTCTTTTGCAGAGAAGGATCCTCATTCAGGTAAATTTTTCTTTTTAGGTGTATATTCTTTGTTTGCCTTCATGTGCACTCGTTTATGTATACATACATGCATATATGTATGTATACATTTATATGTGTGTACATATACATAGAAAAGAGAAGTTATAGGAAGAAATAGGAACAGAGGCTTTTTTGGCATATTACTTAACATGCTTCAAATTGCAAAGATTGCCTATTTGTTCCTATGATTTCTGATGTCATTGGCTTGGCTCAAAGCAACATTCATGGATGATATAACTTCTGGTTAAAGCAGGAATCCACCTTTATGTGCTTCCACCACCAAGCTGAGGTGAGTAAGTCAGTATATAGTGTGCCAAGGTCTAAAATGGCATTCAAACCTGCATATACACATTGAAAGGCTGGAAAAGCAAGAAAGTATGTTTGGCACAAAGTGTATTTGTGAGTATGCATCTCAGCTGCACTTCTCTGTGTTTCAAATGAAGCTAACACAAACGTGGGTGCTGTTTAGTTGCTTTCAATAGAAAGCTATGAAAGTGTGTCTCATTGGCTTTAGAAATGTAACTTGGGCTGTATCCAGCAGAGGGTAGAGGCACTCCTTACTGTGTCACCTAGAGACAGATTGGTTGCCAGGACATAGACAAGGGTCACAAACAACAGAAACATGAAGGGTGCTAGTAAAAAAGGAAAGGTGCGAAGGGGCGTACAAGTAGCACCTAAAGGTGCTGAAGAGACAGAGAACTGTGCTAAAGAAGAAGGTATGACGAACTGTGGGGAGAGACAAATGACTTTTATCAATCCAAAATTTTTACAGAGAATAGGTGCAGTCCGGATTTGGGTAAATGTGTAACACCGGATACGAAAATAAGTTTGAAATGATATCTAATTCAAAAGTTTTAGTTTTTTTGTCTGTTTTGTGTTATGTGTACTCAAACATTGTTGTTACCAATGAACCGTCATCGAAGACAACAAGGTCTGAGGCATCATCAAATGCTACATCCCACATTTATTTTTAGTTTAATCCCACATTTACTTTTAGTTTAATTTTAAAGGAGCACTTTACTGAGCACTAGTGTTTTGGCTCAGGGCAATTTTTGCGCTCTCCTTTTGTTAGGTGTAAGAGAAAGGCCAGAGAGTGGGAGCCTCTCATCTTTCAGTGTCATCACAGTCATCTGGGCCAAACTGACAGCCCAGCTTTGCTGATTGCACTGACAGTAATTCTAATATACAAAATTCACCATATCAAGCTGTCAAATAAAAGAGGAGCTCTGCTGGTTTTATTGAAAGAACTGCTGTGCCTTTGTAGTCTGCAGGACTGGGCATTTATGTAACAAGCTTAATCCCTCAATAATCCTTTTTTTTTAATCTAACAAGTTTTGAATAACTTCATTATCCTTTTCTACAACATTTGTGATCAGTTTTACTTTAGGGATGCAGATTTATTAGTTTGGGATAGGCTCATTATAATTATTTACTTCAAAACGCATGGTCTGACAACAATTAGCTGCAAATGTGGCCATAAATGATGAACACCTGTCACATACAAAGTAATTCACAGAAAAAATAAATCCCTGTTTGATTATTAACATACATTGGAAATGTAGTCAAATTTTCTGTCACCAGTAACATACCAAACTATTTCTCAAGTGGAGGAATAGCATATCATATCATATGTAATATGGTCATGTAAGTTCCTATTTCCCATTATTTACTATATGTTTTTTATTTTAAGGTGATAAAAAGTCAGTTAAGAATGATGAACCTCCTGTACGTTCAGAAAACAAAGTGAGTTGTCAGTCACTTCCCAAAGCACAGAGCTTACAGCAGTTAAGGCATATTGTAATGGTAACCCTTATTGTTTTTTTAGGAGGATGTAATGGTATTTGAGGGCCTTTGTGAACGAATGCTGTCAGCTTTGTGCCTTTTAAAGACCAGTGTATCAGAGGTGAGTAAAAAAAGATATGGTCCTCATGCAGAAAAATAAATTTACTGTCACAGTATTGTTTGTAATAACCAACCATGGCAGGGTGGTATATTAAAAAATCCTGTTTCTGTTATAATTATAATCACATTTTTTCCTGCTTTTCAAATTTTGAGGACTATTGAATGTATTCCATGCTTAAGGACTGATGCAGCAAACTTTTTTTTTTTGTTGTCACCAGGTTCTTGATACAAAAGATGAGTTAATCCTACACAATGTGCCCAGCTGTGTCCAAGCCCAGATGTCACTGTCCACATCAAGGCTATTTAGAAGGTGCAATTATATTAATTGACAAATTATTCAGAATTATAAGCATTGTCTACCCTTAGACTGATATTTGACTTTTAGGAGGTTTCAAGCAAAGGATTTATTGATTCAACCCACCTGCAATCTTAACTGAGTTTTAATGAAGACCACAGACTTCTTAAATATCCGTATCACATATTTCAGAAGTATCTATAAAGGTGCAAAATCTTGCACTATTTCTAAGTGAGAGACCTTCCACCTCCAGGGATAGATGATCAGACTTGGTGGAGAGCCCTTAGTAATTGAGAGAGAGGCACTAATAATAATTTAGCTAATAGAGCTAGCTAAATGGTTTAGAGCATTTTTTTCTGCACAGTATACATACAGGGAGCTTTACATTTTGTCTGAGACTACCTTAAACAGTTGGGGGACTACTCAGTGACTAGCAACTGTTGGGATAGAGCACACTTTGGGCAGGTCCATTAAAAATGCAACAAAATAAACTGGTCAGTATGTAATAGTGTCCCTTACATTGCATGTCAGTAAGTTGAAAATTGCCACCGATGCAACCTTATGGGTGCAGTCTGTAAAATGTATGCATCACAGTGTATAGCTTGTAGCGTGGCACCTTTCTCTCTTTACTTTATACAAAATAGGTCCTGGGGAGTACAATATGTCCCATTGTTGTTATTGACTGCAATATTAACTCACAAGACTGGTGTCAGAAATAGCAATAATACCCCCCAGGATCAATGTCAGTGGTAGGAATATTAACGCCAATCTTCATGTCAGTGACTGCAATAATAACCCCCAAGATTGGTACCAAGTACACTGATTTTTGATCAAAGGTCTGGCTGCAGGTGGCTGGCCAGCACATCTAGTTCCCCTTTTATCGGCTTAGTCATAGAGGTGGGCACCCTCTATAGTTCAACCCATAGGAGGGTTGAAACATGTCAAAGGGGCTAAGCAATATGTGGAGATCTGACAAGTGGAAAAAGTGACCATCTGTAAATGTTTTACAGCAGCAGTTCCAATAAAGCAGATTTTTGGATTTTGCCTTGGAGTGTGGCAATTGTGATTGTTACAGCGTACCTTTCTCCAATCAAACGCTCCTATAATGCATGCTAATTATCACATAATAATGGTACCATAATGTTTCATTCTTTTCTAAAGCTTGACAGATCTGTATGTCCCTAGCACTGAACTTGTCCGTCTGGTCCGTTTGTTTGGACCTCAGTGGGAGCAGAAACGAATGATCCTCAAGCAGCTGCAAGAAGAACATGAAAGGTGAGAGGATGGGGGGGGGGGGGACAGAAGTTTGGTTATTTTAAATTAGCAAAGTATCCACAGGGAGCTGTATCATGTAAAATATTGGTTAAAGGCAATTTTCTTTTTCAGTTCTGTACACTTACGCAATCAGAGTGATGTAAAATGAACATGTTGATACAAATCCACTGTGAATAATATATATATTATATTATATTACAGAGAATCTTTTTGTAGCACAAGGTGCATTGACTTGGTGCAAGGTATGATCCATAGAAAACAATAATGTCTGTAATATTTGTAGTCAGATTTGTTTACATCCTTTCTGTGTCAGTGTAAATAGCCCTACCACACATTTATGTAAGGTGGTCAGTTGGACTGAAAGCTAAATCAAGTTTTTGTGACAAACCCACAAACCCACATAAACACAGGGAAATATGCTAACGCAATGCAGATGGTTTTTGGTAAGGTTTAAAGCAAGACCAGTAAGGTCTACAGCCCTGCACTTTGTATTAAAACCAAGGGCAGGTTAGATACATACTTTATGCTCTGGCATATTTTACTTTTTTATGTGGATTGTTTACAGGCTCCAGAGGCTCCTTTCTTTGGCTCTTCAACGGATACAACATTTGGAAACTCAGGTGAGCTGAAAAGGGAAAACTTTGCAGTTATAAAGAGATATTGCTTAGAAATTATTATCATAATCACACGGTTTTATACTTGGACTGCTCTTCGTATTTTACCACTTGAGCTCCAGAAGAACATAATAATAATACATTAAATGTTAGTTTTTTGAACATAGCAGTCACCTAGGTATTCATGTTTCCTTTTCCATGCTATACTGCACTCATGTATGTCCTCTGTCCAGTTTTTTTACTTGGTTATTCTGTTATTCCCAAACAGCTGGACTCCCTGGGTTTGACTGCTATCTCAATCTGCTTTTTCTGCCCTGACCCTAGATGCTCAGCTTATGTAACTTTAGATAATGACCTTGGCTTTCAGCTCAACTACTCCAATCCCCTCACTTTCATTTGGAAACGCTAAATATTTTGAATGCTACATATAATGTCCAGGATGGCTTGCGTCTATAGACTTGAATGAGTGCTGCTAACATCCCCAACAACCCCCCTCTGGCATTGTCATTTCCCACTTTAGCTTGGTTCCCAGTAAACACACTGTGTGCAAATTACAGATTTACTTTTAGCTAGGAGACCTTGTACATACTGCACATTATAATCACATTATAATTCACCTACTTGTTATCTTATTAGTTGCACAAAGACTCTGAATCACAACATTACAAGAACTGGGAGAAGCTGTTTGTTAGGCTAATGGTAAGTATGTTTTTACATTTCAAATTTAGTGAGTGAGTGCTTCTAATTCCTCAGTGTTAGTTTTCATGATGCCTGACATAAATATTTAGTTTTCTATTTGTGAATGTTTTTTGCTCGTTTTTAGATTTACATGTTTTTCTAATCGCACCCTATGTGGTAAATGTGTGAATCCTTAATCTTTGAAGTTTTTTTAGTGTTTTTTAATTTAAGTGATTGTCTGTTATTGTACAGTGTAAGAGTATTCTCGTTGTACCCTTTCAGGCATCTTGCAGATTGCCTAAGTGACCTATAGATAGACACAAGGAGAAATGGAGGATGTACCAAGTGTAAATGAAAAAGGGGGGATGGAAAAGGGGGGGAGGAAAAGAAAAGAATGAAGGATAGATTAGTTCTTCTATTCTTTGTGTATAGTTTAATTCACATCAGGCTCCCTTTAGTCATGCAGAGAAGTGTCTTTATCAGCATCCCTTGCATTTACTCGGAGGCTGTCCACTGATCTTGGCTGTCCCTGCACCAAAGCCCTCTGTTTCGCTTGCTCCTGGTGAGCAAAATAGTCCAGTGGCCACCAGGACCACCTGCCCATCACCCATTGCAGGGTACTCTGGTGAAGACCAGGAGCCCCAGGTAATCCTGGTCACCTGCCAGTGAGCGCAGCCCTAACATATGCACATGAAGAGAGTAGGAGGATTACGTTATTCTTATTATTTCACAGTATTTATATAGTGCCAACATATTACACAGCGTTTTACAAAGTTCGTGGTCATGTTACTAGCTGTCCCTCAAAGGGGCTCACAATCTAATGTCCCCACCATAGTCATATGTCTCTAATACAGTCTAAGGTAAATTTTGGGGGGAAACCAAATATCCTAACTGTATGTTGTTTGGAATGTGGGAGGAAAACAGAGTACCCGGAAAAAACCCATGCAAACACAGGGAGAACCTGCAAATTCCATACAGATAGTGTCCTGGCCAAGATTTGAACCTGGGATCTAGTGCTGCAAAGGCCAGAGTTCTAACCACTGAGACACTGTGCTGTTTTTCAAAATATTGTGACATCAGCCCTGGCAAGTGCTAGAATGTGTTGTATGACTTCCAGCTGTATGGGATGAAAAAGTAGCTCAGTGAGGGAGGGAATAAAAGAACATACTGTGGAAGAGACAGGAAAAATAGAGCGAGTATGTAAAGCAGAGTACAGGGGCTATGAATTTGAATCATGCAAAATGCAAGGGTCAGAGTATGTAACATTTGGATTGAATGGTCAGTTATGTGTACTACTACAAGTTTAAAGTCCCAGAATAGAAAAATGTATTAGTTACAAATGCAGTGTTCAGCTTAAAAACATAAAGCCTTCATCCTCATAATTTACTTATGTTTTTATTTATTTTCTCAGCGTATGGGACCAGAATCGGCCTTGCTTGAAATGTCACATGACTTGGATATCAAAAGGTAACATAAGGCATTTGTCCTCAATCATAGGGCCTGATTTATTAAATCTCCCCAATACTGGAGAGGATACACTTTCATCAATAAAGTTTGGTGATCCAACAAACCTGGAATAGATCTGGTCAAGGGTTGAAAACATTTGTTAACAAGTATCAAATGACTTTTAAGAAACCCATTCCAGGTTTGCTGAATCACCAAGCGTCACTGATGAAAGTGTATCCTCTCCAGCTTTGGAGAGCTTTAATAAATCAGGTCCATTGTGTACATTGGATTATCTATATCAAGCATAGGCAGACCTATATCTTTCATTTATACAATATACCTGCCACTTTTATTTTTAAGGATATGCTGTAAAGAAAAATGTTTTTGAGCATTTTTAAATGAAAGTGTAAAGTGAACCTATTCTTGTTTTAAAATGGACCTATTCTTGTTTTCCATGTTGTCATTAGAACACTAAATGAATAATTTGTCAGTATGTAAAAATTCACCCATTGTCACTCAGACTAATGTCACTGTGTAGAATATCAAAGTGACTCTCATACTAATCTACCAATATTTCAATAAAGTATACATACATGATACATCCGTAATTGACTACAGTAGTTATCTAATATCTGTCGCCTGGTCTGTTATCTGTCACCAACTGATTGCAATGCAACTTTGAGAACTTGTATTCATTTGTTAAGGTGCATTGAATTAGAGAATCTATTCAAAAGAATGGAATGTGATGCACCTGAAAACTGGTGGCATGCTATGTTTTGCAGGGCACTGGTGATACATTGCTTTATCTGTATGTTGTGTTCCCAAGAGTAGGGTAACACTCATATTAAAGCACATAGTAATGCAATGTAAGCCATGAGGAAAGCAAAAGAACTGTCAATAGACTTGTTAAAAAGAGGTTGTTGTACAAATTGAGAAAAAGAAAATACACAAAGTTTTGAAAATGTCTGTCAGTGGAAAGTAAGGGGTTTCATTGTTACCAAGTCATATACAGGTTGCCCAACCAAGATTTCAATCACAAAATGAACATTTCTCAACATGCAAAGAAACACCCCAAGCCACTTTAGCTAAAATACGGGCTTCTCTTCAAGCTAATGGTGCTGATGATTTAAGATGCACAATAAGAAGGCCTGCGCAGTCAACTCAAGCTGGCTTACAATATGCCAAACAGAATTTATATAAGCCACAAAACTTTTGAAACAAAGTCATTAGGAGTGATAAGACCAAAATTAAACCACAAACATAAACGCTGGCTTTGGAGAATATTCAACAAGGCCATTGATAAAAAATGCAGCATTCCTTATGTGTATCCCTATGTATTTTTCATAACTCGTATCCTGTAACATTGATCTGTAAATATTTTATCGACTAGCAAATACATTCGGGTTTCAAAACAAGAGTTGACACATCTAGCTGTAGTGCGTATTCTTATTACATATATTGTTCAAAAACTGCATTAAGACCACCCAGTCAAATTCGCTTTCTACCTATTTATGACTATGTTATTGACAGTAAATATTTGTTTTCACAGGGAATGAAGACAAACAAAAACAATCATGATGTATACAGAGTCTCTATTTTAGTCACAAAAGGTTCAACTGCAGAGTTGATTACAAGAAATTCTGAAGCCCAAAGTACCTACCCAAATCTACCTGTAACACCTCCAGGTGACATGGATGATGTTACTGTAAACTGTTTACAATTGGCTTATTAAAGCCATTTGTGTTGAGAGAATAAAAAAATGGACTGGCATGGAAGGCCTACCCTAATCTTCATCTGTGTCTAATGTATGTAAAGTTCCTGCATTGTACAGGAATACCTTGGATTTCTGAGATTTTCCTACTTGCATGAATGTGAATGTGTTTATTGAATGTAATATCTTGAACTTTTGTAATTAGTTCTAAAAAAAAATTTCTGGTACCAAAAAGAACTGCGATATTTTGTATCTAAATGCCTAAACGCTTACCATGCCTGAGACGAGACTTCACTTTTGCCAGGGGGCTAGATCATCTACCCACGTTCTTGTATGCTTCTATATACAGTTAGGTCCATAAATATGTGGACAGACAACTTTTTTCTAATTTTGGTTCTGTACATTACCACAATTAATTTTAAATGAAACAATTCAGGTGCGGTTGAACTGCAGACTTTCAGCTTTAATTCAGTGGGCTGAACAAAAATATTGCATAAAAATGAGAGGAACTATAGCCTTTTTTTTACACAATCACAATCAGTTGAAAATAAAATGTTCATTTCTAAAACTTGGTTGAAAACCCTTTGCTGTCAATGACAGCCTGTAGTCTTAAACTCTTGGACATCACCAGATGCTGGGTTTCCTCCTTTTTAATGCTCTGCCAGGCCTTTACTGCAGCAGCTTTCAGTTGCTGTTTGTTTGTGGTCCTTTCTGTCTGAAGTTTAGTCTTCAACAAGTAAAATGCATGCTCAATTGGTTCAGATCAGGTGACTGACTTGGCCATTTAAAAATATTTCACTTCTTTGCTTTAATAAACTCCTGGGTTGCTTTGGCTGTATGCTTTGGGTCATTGTCCATCTGTATTATGAAACGCCTCCCAATCAATTTGACTGCATTTAGCTGGGTTTGAGCAGAAAGTATGTCTCTGAACACCTCAGAATTAATTCGGCTGCTTCTGTCCTGTGTCACATCATCAATAAACACTAGTGTCCCAGTGCCACTGGCAGCCATGCACGTCCAAGCCATCACACTGCCTCCGTCATGTTTTACAGATGATGTGGTATGCTTTGGATCATAAGCTGTTCCATGCCTTCTCCATACTTTTTTCTTGCCATTCTGGTAAAGGTTGATCTTGGTTTCATCTGTCCAAAGAATGTTTTTCCAGAACTGTGCTGTGCTTTTCGATGTTTTTTTTTAGCAAAGTCCAATCTAGTCTTTCTATTCTTGAGGCCTATTAGTGGCTTGCACCTTGCAGTGCACCCTCTGTATTTTTTTCATGCAGTCTTCTCTTTATGGTAGACTTGGATATCGATACGCCTACCTCCTGAAGAGTGTGTTGTTCACTTGGTTGGCTGTAGTGACGGGGTTTCTTCCTACCATTGAAATGATTCTGCAATCATCAACCACTGTTGTCTTCTGTGGACGTCCAGGTCTTTGAGTCAATTGTCCAATTACTTTTGAACCCCTAATATGAAGTAATTGTTTAAAAAAAGGCTTTAGTTCCTCACATTTTTATGCAATCTTTTTGTTCAACCCACTGAATTAAAGCTGAAAGTCTGCAGTTCAACTGCATAGATAGATAGATAGATAGATAGATATATGTGCACAAATACATTTATAGATATCTATGATAAATATATAAATACAGTATAAAAAAAAGAAAAAGTCAGGGGCATGTCTGGCTGATAGCAGCTTGAAACGCACCCTGCTCGCATCTGCGTTGGGGGAATCCGTAAGCACTTCCAGTGCCTTTTTCTCAGCTCTGGGAGTGGGAACGCAGTGAGCGGGTTAGCTGGCTTTTTTCCTCCGGTCCCTGCTCCACCAGGGACCAGGCTGCAAAGCCCGTGGTCTCCAGTAATCCCGGAGGCCACTAATATGGAAGCAGGAGCGCAGTCCACTAAAAAATCCCTCCCTGAGGGTGAAGGACTTGATTGATGTTCGCGCAGTATTTTCCTGGGAACATTTAGTCAGTAGTTTTGAAATTCCTCATACGGAACATTTCCGCTATAGACAACTGTCCTCATATATTAACACAGTAATTAAAGTTTCCCCGAGACCCATGCGCTCCTCTGTATTCGAAAACACGTGCCTCTCTTTGGCTTCAACCAAGGGGCAAATTTCAGTGATTTACTCAGCCTTAATAGCCCCTATTGATAAATTGCAATACATGCGGGACTGGGAATCTGAATTGGGTATGATCTGGGATTTGGAAGAATGGTGGGATAGGATGGATTCCCTCTCCAGGATCTCCCTAAATTCTGCAATAATAGAAGCCAATTATAAGGTAGCTCTTAGGTGGTATCTCACTCCAGACAGACTAGCGAAGATGTTCCCTTCAACGTCCCCTTTTTGTTTTCGGGGCTGTGACACCAGAGGTTCAATGCTACACATCTGGTGGTCATGCCCTATTGCCAGGAGGTATTGGGATGAGGTATTTGATCTGATATCTAATATCTTCCATCAAACGATTGGTAGCACGGCTGAAGCAGCTCTGTTTGGCAGATTTGATATGACCCTCCCTGGCCCCTCAAAAAAGTTGATTAGATTAATATTACTGGCGGGTAGAATTTCTCTGGCCAAAGCGTGGAAGTCCCCCTCAATATCCCTGGGCCCCATACACACTAAATTGAACTGGATTATGGTCAACGACAGATTGACTCACACTCTAAAGAACTCGTTAAATAAATTCGAAGATATATGGGAGCCCTGGATTGTTTTTAATAATAAGTAAGGTATAGTTTCGGATACCCTTGTGGGATATTATTCGCCAATGTTACTGACAGGACTAACTTCCTCTTCCCTCCCCTCCCCTTTCAGTAGATTATTTGTTTTATGTTTGTCCTTGTCTTTATTTCATAACGGGGACGCAGGCTTGGGTTATTTTACTACCTAAAATCCTGCTGTGTACGGCTTTACATTTACCAATAGCTTCAGATGGTATATCATGTTCTCTAATTTTTTGATTTCAATAAGTTTTCCTTACTAGATATACCTAGTCTATACTAATTCTGTTGTCCAGACATCTTCTGATATGCTCCTTTATGTTAATTTGCGTACACTTATATTTTTTCGTCCTCCGTTTTTATATTTCTGTTGATATCTTGTAATTTATGTTGACTTAATTGTATATTTACTTGTAAAATTCAATAAAAATATTGAAAGATAAAAAAAAAAAATCCCTCCCTGGAGCCACCATGAGTTCTGCAGCCTCTGCCAACACGGATAAAGCTCATACCTTTGCTCCCAGCACTCCAGGCTCTGCAAGCCCACACATCCCTGACTCCATGGAGAACTCCTCTTCTCCAGCCATCTCTCTAAAAACAGGTGAGGACGACTGGGGCTTAAGGGCACATCCTTGCCCACCAGAAAAGATTTAGAGCAAAGTATTGGCAGGTTAGAAGCAAGCAAGCAAGTCTGAATTTTAGGCTTTGCAGCGCTCTTTACAGCAAGTCTCAGCCACCACGCTCCCTCCCTGCAAAACACTTGCACTGATCTCTCCACTCAAATGGCAGCCCACAGTATGATTTTAGAAAGGCATGAATCTCAACTTACCACACTATTTTTACTTCACGACGATGACGAAAATCGTACTAGACACAATAATATACGCATCAAAAGGCTGCCAGAATCCGTCCCATACTCAGAATTCCACACCGCAGCATCTATATTTGCATCACTATTAGGCGTGCGCCCTGGTGTAAATTTAGAGCTAGACCCAGTACATAGAACCCTGGGCCCACGAAGTAAGGACCCCCAGCAGCCAAGAGCGTACTTTGCAGGGTCAACTTTTACAGGACCAGAGGAGATATTATGAGAAAGGCCAGAGAGACATTGAATACGCAGGCGCACACCTCCAACTACTGCTTGACCTATCCAAGTATACGCAAGATCTCAGAAGAGCCCTTAAACCGTTACTTTATGACTTGAGGGAAAGCAACATCCCCTACAGGTGGGGATACTCCTTCCACACCTGTTTGTACGCAAGGGCCGCAGAAACCATCCTTCATCTTCAACGCCAGGTACATCCACTAAAGTTACCTCAGAGCACGCGGTGGGCTCCGGCTCACAGCATGCACTTTCTCTCCTGCAACGCTTTTAAGCTCACCATGATTGTTTTCCCTTTTTTGTCTTCCTGAGTTACCTATCCCATGGATCAGCATCGATATATGAATACCTGATTTCTTGCTATTTTCACCTGGCCCCGTCTTTGTTATCAACCGTCCATACCTGATCACTTTTCCTTCTATCCAACTACTACAACCCTGATTGTTTTTCTAACACCTGTCAGTACCTGGAAGGGGGTCTCGCCCCAGGCTCATATTCGATCCCAACGCTTTCAACTGGAAGAAACTGATACCCTCTGGATCGATGGTGTGCCAGCGCAGTTTCCATACATCGGTTACATGCAGGTGGAACACTACCTTCTCTTCTACACCAAAGACAGGAGTTTACAGTATGGACATACTGTACCAAGTATATTCTTGTTATCTCTTTGTATTTCTTGTTGTTTTTACAAGAGCTTGAAACTGTCCCCCACTGGCTACCTCACCTATCCACTATCTAGCTGTCCGCTAATCTTTAACAACATAAAATAGCCACACCTAATCTGGAGAGTAATTTGGGATAGTGCCCGTAGGAGCTCAATTTGCACTATATATAAAGAAAATGCATACAAGATACTTGTGAGGTGGTATTTTATTCCAAATAAACTGCATGCGATTTTTCCAAATGCAAGCAATATGTGTTGGAGATGTGGTATGGAGATTGGCACTTTGTATCATATTTTCTGGTCCTGTTCGCCAATAGGGGGCAAAAGTCACCAACCTTCTCTCATAGATTCTGGAAATACCTATATCGCTCAATGTAGTTACTCATCTGCTGGGCATTCCTTTTTCCAACCTCACTAAGCTGAATAGAAAACTGGCATGTCACCGCAGCCAGATGTCTTATTGCTAGACATTGGAAATCTACCTCACCTCCCAGCTTAATAGACTTATATGCTAGAGTAAAAGAAGTCCAATTTATGGAACACCTTACGGCCAGGATTTTTGATAGATATGACAGATTCACAGCAATCTGGCCCCCATGGGACTTATATCTGCTATCAGCCACTAATATGTTTCAACATGTGACTGCTAATTTTCAGCTAGCCCATTCCAATGTGTCTCCTCCTATTAATCCCTCGGGGGTAACTCCAGGAACTCCCTCTAATTAATTGTCATATATTTACCATCTGTTCTACATTCTTCAAGTATCCTCTCCCCCTTTGTTGTTTTGTTTATTATTTGAAAACTCAATAAAAATTACAGTTTTTCAAAATGGCCACACTCCAGGCCGCCAATAGAAAGACATACTTTGACGTAGTTTATGTCACAAGGTTAGGCTGACCTGTACCTACATACCCCTTTATTTAATAGCTTGGTACCTATTTAGAGATGCCGCCTCCTGAAGTTACTTGTATATATTTGGAATATATAATATGTGGTTTTCAAGTTTTCTACCCTATTTGTTTTGATTTATGCTATAATTCTTGCACTGTGTTACTGTCCTGCACCAATTGCTTTGTATAGTGTTTTTTGGATTTACCCTAATTATACCCTGATTATGTGGGTTCCACCGGGAAGTATTAGTTCTGTTTACCCCCACTGTAGATTGCCACCTACCCACATGGGCCCATTATTATTATTTTTATTATTATAATTAATAATAAACAGGATTTATATAGCGCCAACATATTACGCAGCGCTGTACATTAAATAGGGGTTGCAAATGACAGACTAATACAGACGCGTACCGTCCCTACTGGATGGAAGTTTGGGACCTTTGATCCCACCTTAATTTTTCACCCCACGCGCAAGAACTTAGCCCGTCTCGCCTGTCTGGTGACCCTTTTCCCTACCCCCCTCCCCTATGTCACTTCCCAATGTTCAACCACTAATCTTGAAAATTCATACCCTCAAAACTAAAGGCCTTAAAAGCCCTAACAAGCGCTCACAATATTTATATGCCCAATGTCTTAATTGTAGAGAAGGGAGAGAATAGGAGAGGGAAAATAGAGGCTTTTAAAGGCACTGGTTTAGACTGATAAAAGATTCTACTTTATTAGTGTATTTAACTCAAATCTGAGATCTGATCAAAGTATGTATATTTACAATACATTCAAAATAAATTCAAAATGTCAGCTTAAACTATTTTCGTATACACACAATTTTGTAAGACAATTTACAGGTCAATCAACACGTCTCATCCCCGACACCTTTTACCTGGATTGGCTTCATCAGGGAATATCAGAGCTAGTTAGACCCAAACTACAATATTTAAAAGAAGAAAAAGAATGAGAACCATTAAGTTAATAGTTCATTGTAAAGCTACATGATTAATAATTGTCAAGCTACACGATTAATGTCTTTAACAGTTCATCAGATTGATGTACACGGTATATACATGATGGTCAAGCAAGGTTTAATGAATATGTGAAAATTAGCAATAAACAATCAGTACAATGGGAATGATAAGAAAATGGCTTCCAAATATATAGCATTTGATTAGAGTTTAATTGAGCATAATAAGGTGATGCAAATTGTCTACAATAAAGTTTAGGAGTACTTTCTTTGCATGCGTGTGTAAATTACTTAATTACTTAAGTTATTTGTGACTCTCCGAGGTTAACCTCCTGGCGCCAATAGGATTGCTGCAGATATTGGTGTTGTAATCCATATTCCTAGTAGGAGAATATCATCAGGGTTGCCACTTTGATAGATATTCAATAGATGTCCAAAAGCGGAATTTCAAAAATAATAATGGGAATCATAAATGAAACTTACTTATTTTAAGGAGAATAATCTGTTCTTGTCTGAATTTCTTTTGTGTTCACATGATGCTTTCTAAAAATAATTAGTGTTTCAAAGTATGTAGCACATAATAGTTTCTAATATTGACTTTAAAATATGCTTACTTTGCTAAATTCGTATTTAGTTTTATAAGGTAAGCGGTTTACAATCTATAAGGGTATTATCAAATTCATTGCTGCAAACAAAGCAAATTGTCACTACATAATATACCTATCTTATATTGCATTAGTTGATTGTAATAGATTATACTTACATAGGAAATATAATTAAGATGCAAATCTCTGTGTTAGGTTGGGTATGAGGCAGGGAAAAAGGGGAGTTCGCAAAGATGCACCTTTAATGTATTGAATAAAGTTTCAAAACAGAAGAAAAATAATGTCTATTGGTTTCAGCCCCATTGTTAAGGCCATCTTTTGCTGGTACCGGACCACTTATCCCTCTCTCTGATGGCTTCTGTTTTCAGCGGTGCTGGGAGAGCGAGTAACGACACCATGCAAGTAGTTAAATCACTCTCAAAGCTTTATTATCACATCGCAGTTTATATAGTCAAACAGCGGGGTGAAAGGCACTTAATAGGTAATTAATAACAAGAAATACAGTTAACAACTTCGCTGCGCACGGAATGTTTCAAGATAAGAGAGAGGGGAGTTCCAAGGTTAAGGGGGGATACAGATGTTAGTTTACTAATAAGGAGTACAGCTAGTTTCCAAACAACTCAATTATCTACAAAATATAGTAAAAAGCACAGTAATTCAACTTCAGGCTTCAGTAAAATTCCATTCCCTACATTTCCTTCCTTTTATTCTTTAACAAAAGATAACTACCTCATACCTTTGTTCCTTTACATACAAATAAACAGTTTCAGATTCTTGGGCATACATAACTTGAGGAAGCTAAATGATTCTTGGTTTGCATATCGACAATATTATGAATGTTTCCAGGAAATCATAGGTTTGACAGTTATTACAAAAGTTCTATGGGTCATGAGATAAACATATATCACTTTCAGTAGCCTCAGTATCATTGTAAATATTGCTAAAAACTCTAGGCAGTATGCTGACTGTAGTGGAGACACCAATCAAACAAGATGTTAATATATCTTGAGTACTATGCATATCAAATAGGCAAAAACTAGAGCTATTATATATTTCTTTGGCAAGGCGTTCCCATATGTTACCCCGAAAATCAGTCCAGTCACTATACTCAAGTCCTCACCGTTGCATAGACAGGGTAGAGTCATGCTTTAGGTTATGGCTTGGTTGGGGACAAACGAAGGGCAAATCTTGAGGGTGGTAGTGGCAAGTTGTTGTGACCCATACAAGACAGAATATGACCATCAGGGCTCCAAAACTGCAGACAAGCATTCGGGCTGCTACTTGTGGATCAAGAAGCATCATCCTGGCGCTGGATTGGCGCTGCCTTTTTTACTCTTGAGGCGTGTATCCAGGTGGGTCCTCCACTCGTCAGCACAGCTGTTCTAGTGATGGCTTGCATGGTGACGGGGGGTCCAAAGGGAGGATCCAAGGGTTTGTGCTTGTGCAGAGCTTAGTTACATATTGGTCCTGGATTTGTTGGATAGTCTTTAGCCCAGAGGGTGGGAAAAGGTCTTCTCATTAAAATTTCAAAAGGTGATAGCTTATTAACTGGATTGGGTGTCATTCTTATTTCTGCTAGCACGGCTGGTAGGTATTGGTCCCACTTATGAAATGTCCCTCCAGTTGCTTTTCTAAGTTTGTTTTCCAGTGTCCTATTTGTCCTTACTACTACTCCAGCACTCTGGGGGTGATATGGGATGTGGTACTTCCATTCTATGTTCATCATTTTTTAAATTTCCTGTGTGACTTTAGAGGTGAATGGAGTGCCATTGTCTGAGCTTGTTCTCACTGGCCATCCAAATCTGGGGATGATCTCCTTGCATGGTATTTTAGCTACTGTCCTTGCATTTTCTTTCCTAACTATGAAAGCTTCTACCCATCTGTTGTAACTATCTGTAATTACTAACATTATCTGACATCTGTTGGAAGTCTTTGGCATGCCTGTAAAATCAATTTGTAACTCTTGAAATGGACTCTGTGAAGGTAACAAATGTTCAAGTTGTCCTGCTTTCTTTCCTTTCAATCAGAAGGAAGGGCGGGTATCGTAGGGGGGTTACAACAGGGCATGAAGGAAGCCTGATGTATTAACAAAAAGCAAAAGGAGGATTAATTGGCTAATCTAAATGTTATTTTAAGGCATATAATCAATGTGAAATCCAGTGCTTATATTGTTCAATGGTGGATATATGTAGGTTACAGAATAATATATGCGTGTGTCATAATGATTATTGTAATGAATACTAAATAAAATACAGGGCAAAAAATATGTCCATATTGTTGTGAAAGTATGTAAATATCCCATGCAAGCATAGTGTCCTCACCTGCCAAGCCATAGAGAGGAGGGTTAGTCCGCTTTCGAGCAGGTCCAGGGTGCTTGAACACCCCAACGCCCTAACGAGGCAAGAGAATAAGGATGAAGACAGACTTCGATCATGCAAAGCTGTTTCATCCAGTTGCCCCCACAACCTACTACCAATAAAGCTTGACAAAGGATTCTTGGAGTTGGCTGTGGTTTGTGTGCCCAGGCGCATTACACACTACTTATTTTTTCATGTGAACACTAAAGTATTTCGGACAGATTATTCTCCCTTCAATAAGTAAGTTTCATTTATAATTTCATTTATAATTCTTCCTTTTTTTTTGAAATTCCGCTTTTGGACATCCATTGAATACCTAGTGGCCTATTTATTTTGGACATCTATTGAATGGATAGTGCCTATCTATTGAATCAAAGTGGCAACCCTGATGATATTCTCCTACTTGGAATATCAATTAAAACACCAATATCCGAAGCAATCCTATTAGCACTGGGAAGTTATCCTCAGAGAGTCACAAACTATATATCGACACACTAAGCAAATTTACACACACATGCAATGTAATACTCCAAAATTTTATTGTAAACAATTCAATTCACCTTATTTTGCTCAATTAAACTATTTTCAAATGCTATATATTTGGAAGCCATTTTCTTATCATTACCATTTTACTCATAGTTCATTGCTAATTTTCACATATTCATTGAACCTTGCTTGACTAGCATATTTATACTGCGTACATATATATGATGAACTGTTAAGGACAGTAATCATGTACCTTGACAATTATTATTCATCTAGCTTTACAACGAACTGTTAACATCATGGTTCTCGTTCTTTTTCTTCTTTTAAATACTGTAGTTTGGGTCTAACTAGCTCTGATATTCCCTGATGACGCTAATCCAGGCGAAACGCGTCGGGAATGAGATTTGCTGATTTACCTGTAAATTGTCCCACAAAACTATGTGTATATAAAAATAGTGGGTAAGCTGATACACTAATAAAGTAGATTATTTTATCAGTCTAAATCAGTGCCTCTAAAAGCCTCTCTTTTCTCTCTCCTATTCTCCCCCTTTCCTACAATTAATACATTTCATATACGAGGCTGGCACTTTCTCAGGTTCACCTGAAGTAACTTTACTGTATCCAACTGACTGTTCACCTCCTCAATTATTGAATTATATGTCCAACTTAAAGAGAGAGTGCAAATACTGCTCCTTCAAGAGACCCATTTTCAGACTAATAGGATTCCGTTTCTCCAAAACCGATATTATTCCACATGGTTCCACAGTTCCAACCCCGAAACCAAGGGTGTCTCCAAAGCGTTTTACAAAACGCTACCAGCGCAGATCCTGGAATCCCATTCTGACGCCCAGGGCAGATATTTTATTCTCAAGGTTTCAATATGGGATAAGAAATTCACCATCGCCTCCTTCTATGCACCTAACCAACAACCCACCACGGCCATCTCTCAGTACTTAGAGACACTGAAAGGGGTTACAGAAGGTACCATTATAGTGGGAGGCGACCTAAATTTTGCACTAGATCCTCACATTAACACCTCTTTGGGAAAACACCCATATCCTACTCCAAACTAAACTGCTTTTGTTCCAAACTATACGACCTTAGGCTGTTAGATATCTGGTGCACACTTTACCTGACGACCAAAGAATATACATTTTACTCCAATCCACATTGTATGTTTTCCCTCATTGATTATTTGTTAGTAAGTCACCCCACACTTGATTGGCACCCAACTGCATCCATAGACCCATGCCCCTTATCGGATCACTCTTCAGTAACTCTGTCCCTTCAAGTTCCACAAGCAGGCCCTAGAGAATGGACATGGAAGTGTAATGATTCCCTGTTCAAAGACCCGATATGTGCTAAGGCGGTCTTAGACACAATGGGCCTAATTTATCAATGAAATCCACGCTCGCTGGTCGCGCGTACTTTCGTGCCGTTATATCGAGCCGGTTTACCGCGGGCTGGAGTTATGCGCTCGTTCATTCCCATCTCACTGCTTGCCTTCATAACAAAATGGGCAATAGGGGTCGCGCATCCGCCAATTAAGGCGATTAGATTTCAGCTGCGCGATTAAGGAGGATCTGTTAAGATGTCAATCGTGAGATCATAGCAATTAAGGCGACGGCGTACGATTTCGGAACGCGAATACGAATGCGCGAGCGATTGTCCGATTCTGCTTGATGAATTAGGGCCAATATCTAATTTTATTAAGGACCATTCCTCTGACACCACCACCCTCCCGATACAATGGGAGGCTATGAAAGTGGTTCTTAGAGAGGTCTTTATACAGCAAGGGGCCAGACTTAAGAAGATTAGATCACAAGACATAAAGTTTACATCCGACAAAGCCTAATCCTTGAAACACCTACACAAGCAAAATCTTACCCCTGATGTATTTCTAGAACTAACGGCAGCTAGAATGCACCGCTTAGAATTTACGATTTATACGATAGTGCCATCGAGATCGCTTCTGTAAATTATTTTACCAATACGGGGATAAATGCAGTAGACTCTTGGCACGAGGTCTACACCTGCACACTTCTACCACATACATACCCTCAATACGGAATGCTAATGGCACAATGACATCCATCCCTAAAGACATCCTGCAGGCGTTCCACAAGTACTACTATTCAGATCTGTATCAATTACGAACGGACCCAGTAACGCCTTCCTCCCTTGAACAATGCATATCAGAAACAGATTTCCCAATATTAGACCCTGAGGTGATAGCTCATTTAGAATGCCCATTTACTGAGGAAGAGGTCAGCGCAGCAATCAAATACACACCAGTGGGTTAAAGCCCAGGTCCAGATGGGTTCTCACAAGCTACACTCTCCTAACCCAGTCCCTTTCTTAACTAAAGTGTTTTCCTCTGTATAGACGGACACTCCTTTCCCGTCCCAAAGTCTAGAAGCACACATCACAGTACTCCCCAAACCAGGCAAGGACCACATGTATGCTCAAATTACAGGCCCATATTCCTGATAAATGTTGGCGCAAAACTATTTTCCAAACTGGTAGCAAACAGGCTCTCCCCCTTTATCCCATCAATAATTTACATGGATCAAACCGGGTTCATATTCGGGAGGGAAGCAAGGAACAACACCATTAAAACCATCTTACTGACTTAACATGCCCAGGCCACCGGTACACCAATGTGTCTTTTACCAGTCGATGCCGAAAAAGCCTTTGACAGAGTCAATTGGCAGTTCATGTATTTGACACTATGCCAGGTGGGCCTAGGCCCCAGCACTTTATTCCTCGCCAAAAGCTTGTGTATGGGTGAACGGCGTGAATCTGAATCATTCCAAATCTGGAATGGCACTAGACAGGGATGTCCCCTTTCCCCATTGCTGTATGCCTTGGTCATGGAGCATCTAGTGGTAGCCCTACACCAAAATCCAGATATCACTGGCGTCATGTTAGGGAACTCACATTACAAGTTTTCACTGTACGTGGATGATCTCCTCCTGTACATATCCTCCCCACACATTACGATACCATCAATAATGAAGGAATTTGATAAATTTAGCCTCCAGCAATTTTAAGGTGAACTACTTGAAGTCTGAAATCCTCAACATTACTTTAGATGCCAATCAAATGTCATTTATCAGCACTAATACTTCTTTTAGGATTTGCAATGAAGCGATCAAATATCTAGGTGTTCTGATTACATCAGACCCTTCCAAATTATTTTCATATAATTACAATCCTTTATATAGTAAATTACAGAAATATGAATCCCTGCTAGGGATGAGCGAGAAGGCCTCTGACAGTGGGTTCACAAAATTTTGGCGAATCGGTTTCTCAAATTCCATAAAAGTCAATTGGCCTACTTTAAACATTAATAGCAAAGCTCCCATACATGTTAGAAATACACAATTTGCTAGTTATGTGTAGGAGAACAGTGGCAACAAGGAAAAAATACAAAAGTTCCAAAAGACCTTGTGGTTTTCCCGAAAATGGCAGGCAAAGTGACAGCAGGCAAATAGGATTTTTGCGTGATGGACAGCCTCCAGAAGGCAGCATAAACATTAGGACATTGAGAAAGGGTGAACTCAACCAACTAGCAACAGTCTCTGCTGTCAAAACAGCGGAAGAATGCATTGCTATTTAATGTACGCACCCCTATTTAGTTTATATAGCTGCATAATTTGTTTACGCTTTATAAATCCTGTTGATTAATATTAATAATAATAATAATAATTGCTAGCTGGCATTATGACCTGGATGACATGTGTTATAAATGCCACCCATAAAGGTACCGACAAGTAGCGCAGTGACATTAGGCAAAAGGATGGAGGACCAGAGACGGAGCATGGGTCAGAGAGAGCAGTAGCAGTGTGTGGCCTCTGGTCAGCTATCGCCAGGGAGACCGCATTGGTAAGTGTCATGGAGAGCTGGGTGTAGTGCATCATCAATGCCACCCATAAGTGTACAATTTTAGTGAACTGAGTACTGACAGGCGGCAGCAGCAACAGCAGGAGGAGGCGGTGGGCCCTGAGACGGAGCGTGGACTGCTTGGTAACTGGCATCTGGAGCTGGGTGTAGTACATTGACAATGCCACCCACCCAGAAGTGTGTAATAGAATTTTAGTGAATGGAGTACTCACAGACGGCAGGAGGAGGCGGTGGGTCCTGAGACGGAGCATGGACGGCATTGGTAACTAGCGTCTAGAGCTGGGTGTAGTGCATCATCAATGCCACCCATAAGTGTACAATTTTAGTGAACTGGGTACTGACAGGCGGCAGCAGCAACAGCAGGAGGAGGCGGTGGGCCCTGAGACGGAGCGTGGACTGCTTGGTAACTGGCATCTGGAGCTGGGTGTAGTACATTGACAATGCCACCCACCCAGAAGTGTGTAATAGAATTTTAGTGAATGGAGTACTCACAGGCGGCAGCAGCAACAGCATCAGCAGGGGGAGGAGGCAGTGGGCCCTGAGATGGAGGGTGAACTGCATTGGCAACTGGCATCTAGAGCAGGGTTTGGTACATTGACAATGCCACCCACCCAGAAGTGTGTAACACAATTTTTGTGAATGGAGTACTGGGCAGGTGGCAGCAGCATCAGCAGGGGGAGGAGGCGGTGGGCCCTGAGACGGAGCGTGGACCGCATTGGTAACTGGCATCTAGAGCTGGGTGTAGTCCATCGTCAATGCCACCCAGAAGTGTGTAACACAAATATCTGAAATTTGTGAAGGGCCAGACCAAGAAGTTTTGTGCGCCAGCATTGTTGCAATGGTACTTATGAGTTTGACAGTACTGGGGGTTTTCATCTGCAGTTTGTTGGCCTTTCGGAAGCAGCAGAAATGTAAAGTAAATTGCTAGCTGGCACAATGGCAGGCATGACACTGGCAATGAATGCCACCCCTGGACGTTGTGATAACTAGCAGAAAAATTCAACCGAGGCAGGCTCAGCTGACAGGGTGATTGCTGATAGGCAGCCACAGGCTCAGCACAGAAGCAGTGTGAGTTCCCAGAGGCATCTTGGTTGGCCAGTGAGTCCTTGTGACAGTCAATCAGTGACATCTGCAGTTGGGATATGATAGTTGTTAGTAACCCACCTTTCGTTCATTTAGTTTTTTAAAAATAATTTTTGTTTATTTTTCATTTCGTTTCGATTGATATTTTCCAGCGACAGTCTTCATCGGTTGTCTGTTACCACTCTGCCATCAGCACTTAAGGTTTTTTCGGACAGAACACTAGATTCGGGGCATGAAAGTAGCTTCATGGCATACTATGCCAACTGCGGGAAGATTTCAAGCCTGTTGACCCAAAAATGAATGGGGTCACTACTGTCAGGACAGGCATCCTCCTCATAACTGCTGTCGTCAACACCACCACCACCAGCCAGAAAACAGCCAACGTAATAGTGCACCATGTGCTTCATCCGTTCTCGATGGTTATGCCCCTACACTTCACTTGTTTGAAGTGGCCACATCAGGTTTTGCTAGGCATCCAGAAAATCCTCCCTGCCTTGACCTACACTTTTAAATGTGTGCGGCCTGCTGCCACTAGTGCTGATGCTGCTGCTTCCGCCGCTACAGGAGGATACGGTGTCTGCCTGAGCTCCCTGTGTGGAATGTGGTGCGCGGAAGTCCTCACACAGCTTGAAACATTCCCATTTCTGTTCTGTGTTCTTTGAGGACAATATTGTCTCCCAGTCCAAGTCACAGAGAGCCACCCTTGATAATGGAAAATGTGCTCTCTTAAAATTAAATGTTTTTATCTTTCCTGTTTTTGCTTTCTGTTTACAGCTTACATTAAATGAAATCATATTATGGTCACTGCTACCCAGACTCTCCTTAATTTGCAAATTTGTTAAAAGCTCTGCATTGTTAGAAAGAACCTTCGTTCAGCAGAGTATCATTTCTAGTTGGGGCTTCTATAAACTGTACCAAAAAATGATCTTGTATTAAATTCACAAATTTCCTCCCTTTTGCTGGTCTTGTAGTGCCATTACTCCAGTCAATGTCAGGATAGTTGAAATCTCCCATGATTAAAACACTTCCACTTTTTGCTGCTTTTTCTATCTGTGCTAGTAGTTGATTTTCTATTTCTTCCTTAGCACTGGGGGGCCTATAGTAGACTCCAATCATTAATTGTGTGTTATTCAACCCCACATTTAACTCCACCCATATTGCCTCAACCTCATTGCTTGTTCCCTCCGCAATTTTTTCTTTCACATTCACTTTTAGATCACTTCTCACATACAGACAGACACCACCACCCTTTCGTTTGACTCTTTCTTTACGAAAGAGAGTATACCCAGGAATATTGACAGCCCAGTCGTACGAAGAACAAAGCCAGGATTCAGCAATGCCAACTAAGCCATAATTCTCTTCACTCATTAAGGCTTCCAACTCCCCGATCTTGTTTGGTAGACTTCTAGCATTGGTGAACAGGCTCTTTAAACCATTGCTGCCTTTACCATCATTGTTTGCCAAATCATTTTGTTTTGCTGTACAACTAGTACTGCACAATCCAATGTTTGTTTGTAACATGGGAAGCTCCTTACAATTATCCATAATCCTCCCCCCAGCTATCCCCAATCCACCCTCCACTAGTGTCTGACCACTGACTAACCTTTCTGCCACCTTATTTGACTGTCCCACCCCCTCTGTCCTAGTTTAAATATCCCTCCACCATTCCCCTAAGTCTTTCCCCTAGCACGGCAGACCCCCTTTCATTTAGGTGGAAACCATCTCTGGCATACAGGTTGAACCCCAACGAAAAGTCAGCCCAGTGCTCTATAAACCCAAACCCTTCCCTTCTACACCAGGTCTTAAGCCATGCGTTTAGCTACCTAAGCTCCCTCTGCCTTTCCTGTGTTGCGCATAGCACAGGCAATAATCTGGAGAATAAAGCCTTGGAGCTCCTTTTCTTCAGCTTAAAACCTAGTTCCCTAAACTGATTTTTAAGGATCCTCCATCTTCCATTTATATTGTCATTGGTTCCAACATGGTCCTGTCCAGCCCCTCCCAGTAGTTTGTCCACTCGGTCCACCACATGCCGAACCCTGGCACCAGGGATACAGCAAACCATTCAGTTGAAGGGATCTGGGCGACAAACTATTCTATCAGTCCTCCTGATGATAGAATCCCCTATGACTACCAATTGTCTTTTCCTTCCTGCGTTCCCTCCTCACCCCTACTAGATGTGCTGCACTCCCGGCTGTTAGGGGTAGCAGTAACATCTAGAGTTGCCACCACTGGGTCTGCCACCTGCACATCTTCACATAACTTTGCAAACATGTTGGGGTGCTCAAACCCAGGGCTGGCCTTCCTTTTATGGGTGCCCCTACCACACCCTCTACTTACTACTTATTAACCCTACTCCCTACATACTCTTCCTGATTAACCTCTCCACCCTCCACATCTAAGCCATTAACTACCTGCTCAGTGAGCAGGAGACCCCTCTCAAGGTGATCCAGTGATTTCAGTTTTGCAATGCGCTTCCCCAGCTCTCCAATGTAAGATACCAGAAGGGCGACTTGCTCACATCTGTCACAGCGGTATTCACCTAAGAGCTGTTGCTCCATTTGTGCATACATGTGACAGATTGTGCACTGAACCAAACGTTCAACCTTGCTTGCACTCATTTTCTCAGTTACGATTTTTGTTTACAAGGAGTTATACACGTTTACTTACAGTTTGTGGTTACTATAAGGATTTAACTCCTTTTGTTTTCTGCCTCCTGTTTTTTCTAACTCCACTTGATTAAAAGTCCACTTGTTTCACAAGCCAGTAAGCAAACTCAAAATGAGTGCCCCAGGAACTTAAATCACCTGTGAAGCCTTGACCACTCCCTCTTGGAGGTCAGCAAGGAAAAAAAGCTGTTTAAAACAAAACTGTTTAAAAAAAAAATAGCAAGTCGATCAGAATGCAATATCTGTATTTTTTTGAGAGAAATACAGACATTTTTCTGGCTTTTTTTGATACGGCCCGATTCGCAGCGAGATTGAACCTACAAATCTTGCTCGCTCATCCCCAGCTCATCGCTCCTCTAGGGCTGCGGGAGCAATCAGGGGAGCGGAGCTGTCAGCATAGCAGAGCTCCGCTGATTGCTCTGCTCCCTGATTGGCTGAGAAAAGAGAAATCCTGATGATGCTTGAGCTGTCATCAGGGTTTCCTATTTCTCAGCCAATCACAGAGCACTAGAGATGAATGGGCACAAGTCTCCCATTCAAATCTAGTGCTGAATGGCTGAGAAGCAGAAAACCTCAGCCAATCACAGAGCACTGGAGGTGAATGGAGAGCCTTGTCCTCATTTAACCCCTAGTGCCTGGGGATCCCTCACTGTCAGGAGTTCCATGGCTGTGCTCATGTCATGAATGTAGCCATGGAAATCATCCTGTCATTTAAATAACCTGTAAAAAAAAAAAAAAGTTTAGTTACACAAACACACATACATTTAATAAAATAATTTAACATTAAAGCCTCATCCAATTTTTTACACATATTTTACTCTTTCAGGGAATGAGTAAGGGGTTTTATGTACCCCTGTACTCATTCCCTGAAAGGATTAAAACTAAAACTTTTTTAAACGCTTAAGTAAAATTGCGGCAAATTGTGGCAATGTGCGGTAAAACGCGTCATAGGCGTGTATAAAAGTTCTTTAGCATTTCAAAGTTAAGCTTTAAAACGCTTATAAAAGTGCATATAAACACATATAAACATGGTAGGAATGTTTATATGTGTTTTTAAAACCATTCGTGTAGACCTAGCTTTAGGTTAGTGTAGAATAAATCTTAATTAACACCCATATGGGATGTCTTAGGAATCTGTTAGCATATATAAAATTATTTAAAGCATGTCTAGAATAACTTCCATGATTAGGTTTTAAACTTAACAAATCTCCCAAACTCCCTGTAAGCACATGTCTTCTCTTTTCTATATGAATACCTAGCTCATTTGCAATATTCAATTTCAGTTCAGAGCTTTTCCCACAGTTCTTCCTTTCTGCTACACATGACAGCAATTCAAAGCCTGGTTATGAACGATAAGCAGAAAGTGATAAACCAAAAGGACAGACCTATTTCATCCCATTACAGAGCAGTTGCCTAGCCTAAAATAAGTAAGTAGAAAAAAAGACTTTTTTGGGCAAAAATATTGTAAAAACAAGAATATTTAAATTTCACAACATATGACAACTCAAAAAAAATAAAGAAGAATAATACCACCCCATTCCATCAACACTGAAAAAAAGTACACAACAGTCTTCAACTCGAATCAATATGCTTTAAGAGACTGCGTGGGACGCAGACTTCCGGTTTTAGCCAGTCACGTGACTGTGACGTGTTTCAGCCTGTCTCGTGGATTGGAAAGTGATCTGTAGCCTGTTTTCAGTGA
The DNA here is from genome assembly GCF_032062135.1 of Pyxicephalus adspersus. Lineage (NCBI taxonomy): Eukaryota > Metazoa > Chordata > Amphibia > Anura > Pyxicephalidae > Pyxicephalus > Pyxicephalus adspersus. Next base: position 38,780,247 of record NC_092866.1, on the reverse strand, counting down.
AACAATATGGCGGCGCCTGCTCGGAACCACGTGTGGGTTGGTACTGAGACCGGAATCCTTAAAGGTAAGTGATAGAGTTTGTATTAAAGCGCTACTGTGACGTGACCATTTAGGATGCAGCATGTGAAGTCTTATTAGTAACGCAGTATTTTGTGTTTGCTGTCAGAATAATCGGGACTCGCATTCATCTGCCTTCTTTTTTCCTTCAACTTGTTTTTTCAAGATTGCTATCAGTGAAAGTGCAAACTAGCTATAAAATGATATTTGCAGCTCAGCCTAAAAGTCATTGTTTCCTGTAACAGCTGATCATGTTTATATTAGTTTTCTCCAGACCTTAATGGCTTTTCCTATTGGTAACAGGAATGTAATGTATGTATGTATTCCCCACAGTCCATTCATTTCTATTGCAATCAATAGGTTCACTGTGCATAGAGTTTTCAAGGGTTGAGATCATGGGAGTTTGGGTAGCTCTATGTTTACATTCCAAGATAAATTATAGAGTTCAACTTTAAAGTATACTTTTTTTTTAATTTAAAACCTTTGCCCTAAATCACTCCAAATTAACATTTTAGGTATAAATCTGGTGAAGAAACAAGCCTCAAACTACACAGAAGTTTCCTCTCTGAACAAGGGACAGGAGGTGAATGTCTTGTGCTTTGGAGATCCACAAGAATCTGAGGTGAGAAAAGTACTGTTTTTACTTGTCCGCTAACACCAACCATTACAAGGCCCATAGCCGGATGGTCACCCCACCAAACTCGGTTATTTCTTATTTGTGAGGCTGAAATACAAATTTGGAAATGTGGGTAGGACACAAGTTATGCCCAAACTGAGATGTCCTTCTGGACAAGTACCTTGGTTTTTAGGTCTGCAGTTGCTGTATTTGAAAATTGAGCTTTCTGTATTGGTGGATGTGATGATAGTAATATTTCATCTTCTTTTTGTTCTACATAAAGAAAAGGCTCAGTGTTGCATGTAATGCACATGCCACTTCCTGATTGTCCATTTTAAATCCTATTTTTTCCTTAGGTTTTAGTGGGCAGCAGAGATGGAATAGTAAGAGTCTTCAACTGTGAAAAATCTAAATTTACTGAATTTCATGAATGCAGAGGAGGTGAAGGATCATTAAGAGGACTTGGTGTCCTAGACAAGTAAGTCTTTCAAGATCTGCCTAATTTATCTTGGTATAACATGATACATATATACGAATATATGTGTGTTTATTACAGCAAGTTGGGTCTTTTGCCATGTGGAAATAATAATCTCCTCTTGGTGACCATGGAGAACAGTGAACTTTTTCCTTTGGTTGATAAAGGGCTCTGCAATACTGAATAGATAAAGTCCATTGATTTTTAAACTTATCTACATATAGATGTATGTATGTATGTGTATATATATATATATATATAACAAGGACTTATTACTCCCTTTTTCCCACCTTTCATCTGTTTTACACTCTTTTACTGAGCTCTGCTGGCTAAAGGATCATCTGACAAAATTCCCGTTAACTTATTTGTCATAATGATGTATCCAAAGGCCTAAGTGGTAAACTGGTCTAACCCAGCATTTTTGTTGCTCTAACTATAGCTTTAGAAAGCTGTTCCTTTTGTGTCAGATCAGTATGACAGAGATGCAAATGGCAAATATATTTTTTTTAGGTTGTTTTTTGTATGGGTGTAGGCAGACTCACCTGGGTAAGGTACTTTTAGGTGCACATTTACACCAGCAGTGATAGATCAGCATTTCGCGAACTGGGACAATTTGCCCTGTGCTCTATTTCTTTTGTTTACAGTTTGTATGCGTAGGATGAAAATAGGACTAGTTACATTTTTGCTTTTCCATTTCAGTGGCATCATTACTTGTGTAGAGTCTGGGCTTCTGAAGTTGTGGAAAGAAGGATCATCTGAAAATGTAAGTTGTTTTTGTTGATGTAATAAGATTTAAAGCAGAACTTCTGGCAATTAGTTGAATACAATGATGATTTGCTTTTGCATGAGCTGTTTTATCTAGTTGAAATTTTACCTAATTCTTCCACACAGAGTATCCCTGTCTGGCATTGCAGGTGACTTGATTTATCTTCCTTAGGTGACACTACCAGGTCTTGTCCCTAGTCCTACCCCTATTTGTCACTCCTTTGTGACAAAAGTAATATGCACATCTGTAACTCTTCTTTCTTCTCCTATTAGCATGCTCTTGCAGAGCTTGTGCACATGGCCAGGGGCTCTGCAAGACCTGGATCTTCATGCTGCTTCTCCTTTTACTACACTTAGCTCTGTTTTACAGGGACTACGAGAGGCTGATCCTGTGTCAATTCCTACTTTAAATAACGTCAACAGAAAATAAATGTAATATATTAGTGAACATATATTTTATTTCTGCCAATCCTTTTTTACTTTAATAGTTTAATCCAGTGTTTCTGAACCAGGGTTTTGTGAAACCCTAGAGTTTCTTCAGAGGTTGCTAGGGATGCCTTAAACAATGAACAGTTTGTGCATCTCAGACCAGTTTACCTGACAGCAATGATCTTTTTGGCTGTCTATAAAGGTGGCATTGTTTCAAATGTCCAGCAATGTAAGAAGCTGTAAGAACCACAGACTACAATGATATTACTCAGTGAGCTATGAATATAATAATAATTGCAGGGGTTCTGAAAATGTATAAAACTTATTTCAAGGGGATCCCCATGTTAAAAAGGTTGAGAAAGGATGGTTTAATCTGTAATCTGTTTTTGTGTTTTGTTGTAAATACCCAAGGCATTCAGATGAAGACACATTTGTAGGGCATGTATGTAAACGTGCTTGCCTGTTAAATGTTGTGTATTCTGCTTAAATACTTATGTGATAAGGTACCTTCTTTGTCAGCAGAATGTATTGTAGTCTGGCTCACTCACACTGTTGCCCCTAATAAATAAAAAAAAAAATATATATATATATATATATGTGTATACATACAATTCGTAACTAATAATTGCAGTATGTTCATTTTATTCCTTTGCTAATTTTAAATCCTCAATATAAGCTATGAAACTCCAAGCCTCCCCCTCCCCCATTAAACTAAATATATCCTATTTTTGAGTGTAAATAAAAATAAGTTTTTACTGTTTACTTTTGTGCACACATTGTATGGTTTCACTTTACTAGAGTGCTGATCCCACCTATATTATGCAGCGGAAGTTTTTAAAATTTACACTGTGGGTGTTTTTTTTGTTTTTTTTTTTTTATTTTTTTGTATAATTTGTAAAATCACATTAAATTTATAGAAAGCATGTTTTGTATTAGCTTGAGATACAAGTAGGTCCTGGAGTTGCGAAGATGCGGCAGTGTGATGTTCAACGTACCAAAGTTGGAACTGGCGGAAAAGAGAATGACTTAAAAATCTGGGATTTGCAAAGAGCAGAGGAGCCTATTTTTAAAGCCAAAAATGTAAGTTGGCTTATATGTTGTGACACCTGTATGATTAGTCATATTTAGAATGTTACCAGTTTGAGAGGTTTTGATATCATACATTCTTTTACCAGCAGCTGACCTCCTATTGGCCTTGCTTCAAACAGGTTTTGCCTGGTGACCCAGGCCTTTAAATTCCCAAATTTGTAGGCGTACTTTAAAAGGAAAGCACTTATTTGGCTGTGGTTAGGTGGCACATATGAAGTACCACTTAGCTGTGCACTGCAAACTAAGAAATTATGAAGTAGCCCTATTCACATTTTTCCAGCAGTTTTTACACTAAACTAATAGAAAAAACACAATTTTTTAAATTCTTTTAGGGTTAATTGATTTGAAGAGTTCATTAGTTTGTACTTTACTAGGTGCATACTTTTTCAGCTCCTGGGGCTAATTTACACTTGTGTTGTAGTAATGCACCCTACACACAGAGTGTGTGCTCTGGAGTGCTATTGAAAAATAGTAGTGCTATTGAAAAATAATAGCACTAAAGGGAACGCACGTGCATTGTAGCCCTTCACAGCACAAGGTAAACACTACCATGGTTTGTGGTACGTTGATAAAAATCATGCATTACTTTCCCACAAACCAACAGTTTGGGTGTCTTGTGACACTGCCCTTTTTGTAAATTATCTTTTTATGCAGTGGCCTAAATAGAGACCAGAATGATTTTTTTCATTATCAAGAGAAAACCACCAGCCTGTGAACTAAAACTATGTTGGAGTCATGACTTAATAAAAGAAACACTTCTATTCAAAACATTTGCTTAATATTGTTTAATTTTAGGTGAGAAACGATTGGTTAGATCTCCGTGTACCTGTATGGATTCGAGACCTGGGTTTCATTCCTGAGACAGACAAAATAGTCACCTGTACAAGCTATCATCAAGTAAGTATGAAACCTCTTGGATATAGTTTGATGAACCTAGGTTAATAATTTTAGTGTGCTTTGTAATGGGCAAAATGGAAACCTTTGGAAGAGCATTTTAACAAGGTCTTCCAAAGGTCTTTAACTAGTCATAAGCTCAATCTAACCTAGTTAAGATCTTACTATTGTGGCTTACAGGAATCCATAGCTGAGGAAGAGAATGGATAATGAGTCTTAAAGATCTAAACCCAATCAATAAAATCATATGCAGTGAAAAAAAGTCCTAGCCCTTCCATCCTCTCCCACTATCCAAATTTAGCTTAAGCAACTGGAGCAGCAATTCATTCATGTTGCTAGTGTCTCTGTATTGGAATAGAGTACTAAAGACAATTCCGCTTACAAAAGAATTTTCTGCCGCTTCTCCCGCACGCACTGACGCATGCACCAACTGTATTGCACTAGACAGTCTGTAGATGTGGTGACTGTATTTATTTTCAAACAAAGTATATTTTCTGCATTATGTGTTTTGTGCAAGACTAGAGTTCACTAGTGCTTTTACTGATGTGATTCCTCCCCCAGGTTAGAGTATATGACCCCGCTACTCCACAAAGACGGCCAGTTTTGGAGGCTTTATTTGGTGAGGATCCACTAACTGCATTGAGCATTACTCCAGATGGCAGGTACTTTAGCCTTTAAAATCGAGCCCTTCATTTCACTGTAGTGTGATGTTTCTGTAGACTTTCTTAATGTCTTGGGACAATTGGACATTTCCTCACATTTGATCTATGAAATGAAGCTGTTGAGTAGGATTAGGGTTTGACAAGTACTTGAGTGCATTGCTGTGAACTACTGAAATAAACTTACTTTTGGTAAATATTTAACTTGGAAATGCTATAATTCAATTAAGGCATGTACTATTTTTTCAGAGGGTTTCTGTATTTCTGGGGAAGTGCTGCAGTAAGATTAATATTAATATTAAACAGGATTTATATAGCGCCAACATATTACGCAGCGCTCTACATTATTAAGGGGTTGCAAATGACAGAATTCAGACAGTGACACAGAAGGAGAGGACCCTGCCCCAAAGAGCTTACAATCTAGGAAGTGGGGGAAGGTAACACACAGTGGGGGGGATATGTATTGGTGGGAAGTAGTGACAGTTTCAAAAGACAGAAGAAGATGGGTAGGCAAATTTGAAAAAATGAAAATCATGGGCTTTTGAGTGTTCTTTTAAATGAGCAGAAAGAAGGAGCAAGCCGGACGAGGAAGACCTTTCCAGAGAGTTGGGGAAGCTCTAGAAAAGTCTTTTAGCCATGCGTATGATGAGGTTGAGTGAGGAAGTCAGTAGTAGGTCATTGGAGGAGTAAAGAGAGCAGCTGGGGGGGGAGTATTTCTTTTTACGAGGTCAGAAAGGTAAGTGGGACAAGAACTGTGTAGGGATTTGAAGGCAAAGCACAGGAGCTTGAATTTGATTCTAAGGTAAAACGGAAGCCAACCAAGAGAACTACAAAGAGATGCAGCAGGAGAGGAGCAGTGGAAAGGATGGATGAGTCTGGCTGCAGCACTCATAATAGATTGTAGAGGAGAGAGTCGGATTAGTGGAATACCAGAGAGGAGCATGTAAAAGTAGTCCAGACGAGAGATAAGAGCTCTGAATATTGGGGGTAAATGAGAAGGCAGAATCAAAGGTGATGCCAAGACAACATGCCTGAGGTAAGGGACGAATACCAGTTTTGTTAACGGGAAAATGTGAGAGTGAGATTTGAAATTTGAGGGGGCAAGATGATGAGTTCTGTTTTATCTAGGTTGAGTTACAGAAATCTGCCAGACATCAATGATGAGATGGCTGACAGGCATCACCTTATTCAGAACTGAGGGAGACAAGTCAGGGGTGGACAGATAGATAGATTTGAGTGTCATCAGCATACAGATGGTACTGTAAGCCAAAGGAGGATATGAGACTACAGAGTGAGGAGGTGTATAGAGAAAAGAGAACGGGCCCATGGACTGACCCTTGGGGGACACCAACAAGGAGGGTGGGGGGCGGTAGACAACAACAGGTAGATGGTGGAAAAGACAGATGAAGTGGACTTTAAAAGAGGTGAGAGAATGAGACCCACACCACCCCCTACTCTGTTGCAAGGTCCAGGAGTATGTGTAAAGTGCAGGCCTTAATTGGGGAGAGCAGCAGCGGAGGCAGAGTCTGAGGAGGAAAGCCAAATTCTAGTGAGAGCCAGGAAGTTTAAAGATTTAGAGAGAATAGTTGTTGTGTATAGAGGTTAATTTATTGCCAACAGATCTGGCATTCCATGAACTTATGGGTAGGGTGAATGGGGATGAGGTTAGAAGAAGGGGAGTATCTTGCTGAAAGTTTAGGGAAGAGAGAGGTTGTGAGGGGGACCAGGGTAGGGTTGGGTGAGATGTCACCAGAAAGTAGCAGTAGAGAAAAAAGGAATAGAGCCAGCAAAAAGAGTGCAGAGTGAATAATACATTTTAACAGATAACTGTAAACCATATGAGTATGTTAAACAAGGTGGCAAATTGAAGTCCATGAGAGCAGGTTCTGTAATATGGGTTGAAGTGAAGCTTATAGGCTTGTTGGTATTGGATGAGTCACTCACAGTTCAGAATTGCAGCAGTAGAGGTTGTGTTGGAGTCAAGGTGGGCAGCACAGTGGCTCAGAGGTAAGTGCTCTGACCTTTACAGCATTAGGTCCCAGGTTCAAATCTCGGCCAGGACATTATCTGCATGGAGTATGCAGGTTCTCCCCATGTTTGCGTGGGTTTCCTCTGGGTACTCCGGGTTTCCTCCCGCATCCCTAAAACATGCAGTTAGGTTAGTTGGCTCCCCCAAAAAAAATTGACCTTAGACTGTATTAAAGACATATGACTGAGGTAGGGACATTAGATTGTGAGCCTCTTTGAGGGACAGCTAGTGACATGACTATAGACTTTGTACAGCGCTGCGTAATATGATGGCGCTATATAAATACTGTGTAGTAGTAATAATAAAATGAATCAGTCCAAACTCGGGACATGGGAGTTGCAGAGAGTAATTGTATGTCCAATTCTGTTCCAATTGCTGCTTCAATTCCTTGCATTATGTCTCATCGCACTTATAATTTGACACTTGGAATTTGGACACTTGACCTTGTCTGTTTAAATAGAAGTGCTTTGCGCCCTGAATATGGATGGATAGATTGATGGGAGTAACAAGGAATTTGGGATATCAGTTGAGCCTGGGGAGGGGTTGGCAGAGCATTAAATATCAATGTGCACTAAACTGGAACAAAGGGATAGTGAAGAGATAAATCTATGGGGAGATTTAAGTTGCAATATTATTTAAGGTGCAATAACTTCATCTACAATGGCAGACGTACCATACACAATCCAATGAAGATTGCAGGGCAAAACAATTGGAAACACGGATAAAATTTAGCAGGCAGAATGGGAGACAAACCATACACAATCAGATGAAGATTGCTGGGGAAAACAGTTGGATACACAGGGATGAAATTTGGCAAATAGTATTACTTTACTTGCTTCAGAAGTAGCTTTCATTGTTTTTTCTTTAGTTAAGGTTTTCTTCATAATTAAAAAAAAAAAAAAAAAAACTGACAGGGATGGTGAAACCTTCAAAAAATGACTTGTAGCGGGTCTGCAGATGTAGTAATTTGAGTGGAGAGTCCTTGTAGTCACCCATTATCTTTCCTGACCTTTAAGGTGTTTGCACATTTGAAAAATCCTAATTATGAACTCTTTCACATACAGGTCTGTAGTGGTTGGAAATTCTCATGGTAACATGGGCGTGATTGACTTAAGAAAAGGTAAGCATGTTTGGTTTATTTAGTGTAGTGTACTTTTTTATAAAGAAAAAATAAGTTACCAAACATTTCCAGTTTTGTTAATTGCTTTCATGGAGCTCTGCTACACTCTTCAGCTGCCACTCCAATTCAGTTTTTCTGGCTAATAGTTATTAAAGCTAATAGCTATCTTTCAGACAGTTTCCTGTCTGTAATATTGATTTGCAAACAAGCATATTGAAATGGGGATAAGATCTTTCTGATTAACAGGAGTGATCTCCCCCAACTCCCTTCCTTCCTTTTTACCTGCATTGCAGTCAGCCATTGTTGTGTCTTAGAACATGGAATTGTTTAACCTCCCTAGCGGTCTAATTCCTTCCAAATTTCCATGCAAAAAGTGATACAATTTTTTGCATGGAAACTTATTTTTCATTGTAGGCTATAGTTCCTAGGCATAACTCAACGATATTTAAAAATATTAACAAATTTAATAAAACTTTAAATAAAACACAAAAATCTGTTAAAAAAAAAAAAAAATAGGTGTATATATATTTATATGAATATTTCTTTGTATTGGACACAATACAGCTATTTTGTATTGAATCCCAAAACAAAAATATTTGAATTTCCCGCCGATCCTCATCCACAACGACCCATGCACTGGCGTTACCGGGAAACCCCGGAGATCGTCGCTGCTGCATTCGCCAGTTAGAGATCGAGGAGGAAGGACGTGTCCCCAGGACCTGCAGGGACCAGAATGCTGTTTTTTTTTTTTTTTTTTTTTTTTTTTTTTTTTAGCTACCCCGAGTGTGACTTGGGGAATACTGATTTTTTTCTTTCCTATTTTACCTGGAAAATCTACCTGATTGTCTGATTGGGGAATACCGCTAGGGGGGGTTAATGACCATTACTATAGAAATGGTTTGATGAATGAGTTGTGTTTTTTTGTTTTTTGTTTTTTTCTGTGTGCCTGCTTTCATAACAAATGTCCCTTTTCTGAATGACTGTATATTTTTACTCTTAGGTCGGCTCCTATATGCCCTGAAGGGCAGTGCTGGTTCTGTGCGCTCCATTCAGTGTCATAAGTCAATGCCTATTGTTGCTTCCTGTGGCCTAGACAGGTTTATGCGTATCCATAGCCTCATTGACAAGAAACTTCTACACAAGGTATATAATTAGGGTTTTTGGACAAAGTGGTCAGCAATGGCAATTCCCATATTTGTTTTTATATGTGCATTATGAGAAATCTATTGGGAAAAATATTTAGGCTTCAGGTAGTGACTTTTCTATATATAAAAATACCATTTTGCTGGCACTCAAAAGGATCCTGGAGTTACAGGTGGTACAGATGGAGACCACACAGTTACAGCAGTGAGGCATTTAGATGCTTACATTTGTAGTGTCATAGGGGCCTGAATCCCTGAAAAAAAACTCTGTAACCAATATAGAAGGTAAGGTGGGCAGGCATTGGCGGCACATTTTTCTTCATTCTCTCCCACTGTTTTCAGTAAGGGGCACATAGCTGTAAAACCGACTGTGCCTAAAGTGAGCAAATGCTGAAAGAATATGTAAGCTGCCATTGCTGCTATTATTACAAAGAATGGCAATTGCCTGGATGTACAGCTGATGCTTTGCTTTCAGTAGTTTGTCACACACTTAAAACAAGAATGCAGATAACTGTAGCAATTCCTAAACAACTGACCTGCATTATCATTATGGATCAGTGATTCAGAACATAATTTATGAAATCCTTTGCGTAAGGATTGAAGAAAGTGTAAGGATTGAAGAAAGTGAAAGTGTTTGGGTTCAGGAGCTTGTCAGGATTTACAGACCTATTACCAAAGCTACAACACATGACCTATAATAGCTAATGTTCATTTTTTTTAGCAAATAGTTGGCATTATTTGCTGTCAAGTAATGACATGTATAAAGATTTGTTTTTCTGTAGAATACTTGCCCAACCATACACTTACCAGAATTTTTTCCATCTCAAACCTCATTTGTTTTACTACAAAAAAAATCTGTAAGCTGAACCTAAATGTTTATTTGAATATATTTGGCTGTAACATTTATTGTGTTTTTATATTCTTTTAACAAACATCAATAGGTTTTAGCAAAGTTTATGCTTTATTGCAGCCACTTGGTGGAGCATTCCCTCTTCTTACCAGTTGATTTGCATCTTCACAGGGACTGTAGTGGGGGAAAAAAAACTGCTTCCTTTGGTTTGGAATTTTTTATAGGGATTAATGGTAGAGCATACAAATGGTGCCTGAAATAAATCCTAATCATTTTATTGAAACTGCACAACGTGGAAATTGAGGAGTAAACTTAATCTGTAATGGTCATAAAAGGTTATTCTTGCAGAGAAAAGACAGTATACAAAGGAAAGATGTTTGTTTCGCTTTTATCTTTAATATATAAAATTATGTATAAAAAAGTGTATCTTTTAGTTATTGCAGTAATAGGTGGGTTTTATTAGGATTTCCCCATATGTAGTAAATTCACCACTGTAATTTGTTCTGGTGATCATTGTAATCTACGGACAAAGTAAGAACAAATCCAGCATTTTGCAGTTGTGCCAAGAATTGTTGAGTTGAATGGAAGTCTTCCAGTGGAGATTCCTGGTAACTTAACAATTGTCAAATGTAGATTTCTGTGCCTTATGCCAGGGGTGTCCAACTCTAAGGCACAGTGAGCCAAAATTAAAAACAAAGACAATGTCGTGGGCCAACCTTACAATTTATTGAAATTTTTTTCCTTTTCATTAGATATAATACCTTTTCATATGGAAACAAAGAGGTTTTGCTTCACATTCAATCTGGAACAAGCCTATAATAAAGAAAAAGGCAAAATAATTAAAAAAAAAAAATTTTTTTTCACTATTTGTAGCCTTCAGAGTTAAATTTCAGCAGTAACCTTTTTGTACAGACTAACAATAACAATTTTCTTATATGAAAATCCAAACAGTCAAGTCCTTGCCTTGGGAGTGGGAAGAAAAAATATAGCTGAGGGGGGAGTGCTGGAAATGCCGGACGTGGCTAATGCGGGGCTGGAACTCCCTTTTTTATTGAAATAGCGCCGCTACTAAAATTCCTGGCATTACTTGCGTCTTTAAAACAGTCCACGCATAGGCAGAGAATCCGCTGATCTATAGATGTGAGTGATGCTGGGAATTTCAGTAGCAGCGTTTTTTCAATGCAATGGCGGGCCAGCTGCAGTTCATGTTTAGGATTACTTTGGGGGCCAAAAAAAGGATGTTGGAGGCCAGAGTTTGACATCCCTGCCTTATGCTATGTACACACGTGCAATAATTGTAGTTGGAAAGGATCTTTCACAATCCTTTCCAATAACTAACGACTGCATAATGCATGAACGAGTGCTGTACATACAGCACGGTTCAGCTCTATGGAAAGGGGAGGGGGCAGAACGACGGGGCAGAACGACGGAGCAGCACTCCGCTGTGCTCTCCTCATCCATCGCCCGTGGATCTGCCATGATGGTCGTTCGGACGATGGACGACAAGCTCTCTACACTCAAGATTCTCGTCCGATATTACGCCCTGAGCTGATTATCGGACAAGAACTATTCCAAGTGTTTACCTAGCCTTAGTTTCTATTGCTTTTCTATGGCAAGAAAACTGTTTTCCTTATTGGCACTAAAACCGTAAAAGATTAATATGGCAAGAGCTTAACCCTCCCTTACTCTACCCAAAAATAAAAAAATCTCTTTATTGATATAGTGCTGTTTTATGTTTGTGAAACATTCATTCTTTATCATTGGTGACTTCTACAGGTGTACTTGAAATCGCGGTTAAATTGCCTGTTGTTGACGTCAAGTGACAAATGGGAGGTAAGCAGGACACATGCTGAAATGCCCAAAGGCAGCTTTTATAAAAGATTTTCCCTGAAATGTGCAGAGTAAAAACACAAAGCAACAAGAACACATAGTAAATTTAAAGTAAATGCATAGCAACCTTTTTAATGTAATGTTTGTCTAAAGTAGGGAAGACTTACAAACCTGGATATGATGTTATTCCTGTGTGTGTATGTATGTATCTATCTGTATCTATGTATGTATGTATATGTATCTACATATATGTTCCACCATCACTTGAAAACGCACGGAGACATTTCAACCAAACTTGCTATACATATGACTATAAGTTGTGTGCGTGCACCAGTCATCTTTGTACAGTGCTGTGCTAGATGTCAGAGCTATATTTGGATGTATGTGTTTTATATACACTAGGAAACGCATCAACACATTTCAACCAATTTTGCTAGACATATGACTCAGACTCATATGAGTGCACCGCTGATCTTTGTACAGCACTGTGGTATATGTCAGAGGTATATTTGCATGTATGTATGCTCAGTGACAGTGTGCCTTTTGCTTAATACTCTAGCTTTATTTGATTCCTTTTCCTGTTTAATATAAGATTGCAATAAATAATTACCTGGGCAACGCCGGGTAATCAGCTAGTAGTATATAAGTAAGAGAACACACCTGCTGAGAGCCACACAGGGACTGCAGTTATATTTATTATTTTAGACATAAATAATTTCTATGCTTAATCTAAAAAAGCAAATATTTTTTTAATTATGTAAAATATCTATTTTACAAAACTGTAATTGTAGGGTTATCGCTGGAGCAGTGCTTGGGCCTTAGCATTTATATTTACCACCCATTAGGCGTCAAGACTAAGTTTACATTTTTTCACTCATTATCAGGAAGAAGAGTTGATGCCACTTCCCATGCAGGATGTGAAAGATGAGGAAGATGAAGTCTGGGATAATATGGAGACTGTGATGGAAAAAAACTCTTCCAAAAAGCAAGGAGGAAAAAGGGAAAGCATTGTAGAGGATACATCAATTGCAAACTCTCCCAAAAGGAATAAGAAAAGGAAGGGAGTGTGAATAATGTTTAATGGGTAAAACCACCCTGGAAGACTGGTTCTCTTTACCATCCAAGCAGTGACAAGACCGCACTCTGCACATGGAGTTGAACTTTATGTACCAAACTTGGTTTTCTTGCCTCATTATGAAGTAATGTTGTGGTTGGCCAGAAACTGAATTACACAATCCTATACAGTCTGTTATGGATCAGAAAAAAACATGGATTTGTCTATTTGATCTTTTATATATGTACATAATTGCTTAGCTTATATTGTAAATTATCTTTTATGTCTTCAGAAAAAAATGTCCTCGCCTTTTATAAAGTGTTCTTTAAGGATTGGTGTAAATAAACATTATATCCACCATAAACCAAAATAAGGCACTTGAATAAAACAAAACGTAACTTTCACCCAAGGATTACTAAGTTTTAGCAGACCATACACATTCTTGAACACAAATACAAAACAATCTCCAATTTGTTTGGTAAACTATAAAAATGAAATTTTGTTAAACTGGATATCAAACCTCAAAATCAAGTACCCAAAATCTTCTGTAGGGGCTTTTACATACCTTTTACAGATAACCAATTTAGTGGCCATTTTAATCGAGGGAAACTAGTATTGTTGCTTGTTATATACATGTTATTGTAACTCATTTCATTGCTATTACAAAGTGGTTAACAAGCTCCCTATGCGATAGCATTGGGCAAATGGCAGATCCATTTCTGGAGACATCAGCAATCTATAAGACCACTTAATGTCTTGCTTGCCCTCTGCTGGACCCAGTCAAGTAAAAACACTGTAGTTGATCATCTATTTACCTAGCTTTTCAGATAGGATTTTACAGCTTGGAACCCAGTAGTGCTCAGAGCTAAAAAGCTTCTAGATTTGTTGGGTGCAGAGGAATGAAAAGGACAGATTCTTTTCTTTATTTCCATTTTCCATCCTGACTGTAGTGTTTGCTTGAAGGCCCTCATGAATGCCAGGTCCAACTTTTTTTTCCTTAAATGTAATTTTTTATTAAAGATTTTAACAAGTATACAACAATGCAGAATCAGAATAAAAAAAAAAAAATTAAACCGCAAGAAAAAGGAAGGTGTAAAATATAGACTGATGTCAAAACATAAAAATAAACATCAGGAAGTACATACAAAACCACAGGAACAAAGACAAGATTACAAATACACCTGTGTTCGTAACCTTCGTACTGATTATATCAATAAATAATCGGTACTTATCTAGCATCAAGTAAAACAAATGCGCATTCCTAAATCAACGCCTTTGCAAGATCACAATGCACTTTCTGTTGTATATTTTCAATGTTGTAGACCAGGGGTGTAAAACTCTGGCACGTCGGCCAAATCTGGCCCGCGAGGATTTGGGAAAATTAATTGGCATCTGGTCTGCCTGCTCGCCAATGCCTTCTGCACAGAGTGATGCCGCTACCACAACTCACAGCATCACTTGCACAAAGTTCTATAGACGCATGTAATGCTGGGAACTGCAGTCCCGGCATCACTCGCGTCTATGGAACAGCTGTCTGCTTATGTGAATCCGCATTGGGCTGTTCCATAGACGCGAGTAATGCTGGGAATTGAAGTCCCAGCATCACTTGTCTTCTGTGTCTCTTCTGAGACCGGTCGCTTTTCCTAGCTCACAGCAGGAGAAATAAATTTACTCAGATCTGCAGGAAACAAAAAATAAAGTACAAGGTAATCATCTGTGTCTCACTTTTCTGTCTCTTTTGTAAATAACTTTCTTTTTCTTTTCTAACAAGTGTTTTGAAGATATCAGATATGAGCACATAATTTATACATGTGTAACATTCATTTCATTATTTGGTGTCAATTGAATATTAACATTAATGCCATCTTTATTCAAATCTATTTAGGAACTGTAGCTAGGGGCCAATTAGTGCTTACATTACATTGCCAAGTATTTTCTTGTTCCAGATTGCATGTTAAGCAATACCTATTTGTTTCCATATAAAAATGTTTTATATTTAATTTGAAGGAATTACTTCCTATTTTTTAAATAAATGTCAAGATTTGCCCCGGATTTGGGCTGAGTTTTAAATTTTGACCCTCTGTGTATTTGAGTTTGACACCCTTGTTGTAGACAGTTATAACTGTAAGAGTCTCCTTTATTCTAGAGACATAGCAGTCAGTCACTACAGGTGTTCTTACAGGAAACTAAGGTGTTGAGAGAGGTTTCATTTAGATGTAAGCTTGCTATGAGAATGCCCTCATGGGGGCATGTATGAAAACAAGAATTTTTTTTTTTATGCGTAAATTTTATTTTTTTTATATAATTATATCTATTCAGTGTCAGTGACTTTAAAGTACAGTGATCAAACACAGCAAAGTTTAGCAGAATTTCAAAGGCCAGTAATAGCAGTATTCTCATTTGTCTCAATACAGGTGTACGTTAAGGGGGTCCACAAAACAAAAGCCTTTTCTACTCCTCCTCCTATCTCTTTGTCAGAAGGAGGGCATTTTAAATGTTATATGCATTTCACATTTTAAGAAAATAAATAATAGGTAATTCTATAAGTAGAATATGTATGGAAGGCATATAACACCGGGGAATGCATTTTTTGTTGAGTTAGATCTTACACTTGTTTTTTTTTAATAATTTTTGGGTGGTGAATCCAGAAATGACCCCTTTTTTTGCTATCACATCCAGTTTTTATGATACAGGGTACCCTTCATTTTTGTCAAAAAACATACAAATTTTACATACAATTAAAAAATAATGAAATATTACATTGAATGTACTGTTTATTTAAATTTATTTTGTCCATACAAAAGATTTATTGTTACTCTGACATTTTTTTTTTACAGTAAAACATTTGAAAAATAATTGGGTAAGCGGTTAAGGTAAAAATTTACACTTATAGCTTTTCCTGGAGTGTTCAGTGTTAGGACAATTCCGCCGGATGTTCCAATAATAGTCAGCCATCATATGTACATCCCATCTACCCTGATACCATCCTTCAATGACCTTCGAATCTTGGAATTGTTCACCTTGCTCATCACTGACTGCACCAAGGTTTTCCCGTAAGTTAGAAAGATGGCTATGCAGAAAATGCACCTCAATGCTTATATTGCAACCAAGCATTTTGTAGCTCGCCAAGAGTTTTTGGACAATTTTTGTGTAAGTATTTGCTTGTCTGACATTGTCCTGATGAAATGTTCATCTTTGATGAGCTGCCGAGATTGTGGACCATGAAACACACGGGTCTTTGCCGAAAAATGCCAAAATGAGGTACTTGAACCAGTCTCCTTCAGTTAGCAAAGCTTTAACGAACTGCTTCATCAGACCAAGTTTTATTTGCAGACGCAGGAATATAATATTCTTTCTATCAACAAGTGGCTCATGTAGAATGTTTGGATCACCTGGTTTTAGGGCAGATCTTGGGAGGCCAAATCCTTTCCACTCAGTGCCTCCCATGAGCTCTGCTGTCCCACATGCACAGATAACAGGGATACTTGGTGTATCCGCGTTGCTGACCAAGAAGGAAGCATACCATTTTAAGGTCACAAATTACCCAATTGTGTTGGTGATATTGCAACAACTCAATGACTCTCTTTATGTCTGCATATTCTTCACAAATATAAAATGAGTGGCCCATTGGGACTGACCCAAATATATTGCCATTGTGAAGGAGGACACACTTTAAGCTCCTCTTTGACCTATCGATGAATAGTCGCCATTCAGTTGAGCTAAAGATTGGAATTCCCAATTCCTTCACAAAACCAGGTACCTTTTGGCAATACACAAAGCCAATGTCAGTTCTAAAGTACTGCAGAAATGCAATTTCTCTGGTTTGAAAGTACAATACCTTCAATCCTTTTGCAAGTAAGTTTTTCTCAAGCAGTCTTGATGCTAGGGGTTCTGAAGCCTTCTTCGCAAGTTCTAAATCACGTGCCAAATCACTCAACTCATGCTGATCAAATCCCTTACGAACAGAGTCCTCTTCAATTTCAAACTCTTCATCATTGTTGTCACCATAATCAGGTTCTTCAAGAGAGGGTAGTTTAACGAAAACCGCTATTGGGCGTATAGCCGATGGTGGACCGGGATTCTCTATGTTACATTTATTTTTCTTGTTATGTCCTGAAGTTTTCACTATACAAAAGTAACAGTCACTGAAATTATTTCCTGGTTCTTGCCAAACCATAGGTATACCAAATGGCATCTTATCACGTGTTCCCTTTGTCCACATCCGTAAACCCTCGACACACTGCACACCTTATGAGGGGCCCAAGACTTATTTTGATCACCAAGTTTAACATTGAAAAATGCCAAATAGGTTTGCTCTACAAATGTGCTGATGTTCGCCCTCTGACTGGGAATGGTGAAACTGTCACAGATATAACAAAATGAATCCGTTGTTTAGGCACTTATGAAAAGAAACAGCAGAGCCAGACATTATCTGAAAGAAAGGAAATACGTGTGTAAGTAGAAAAATAAGTTTTGCTTATTCACTACATAGAGCAGTGCACAACCTCTGACCACACTGTCTTGTGTGTAAATGAACAGCCTATACAAATCCATGCTACAGTATTCGCAATAATATAAGCGGTAGAGAAAAAACCTGACGTGATAGAAGAAAACTAACTGCATTTACCTATTTTAGTGTAAATAAGCTTAAAAATTAAAGTCAACAAAAAATTTGTTCAAAATTGTTCCCCAGTATTTATTCTAAACTGGCTCTCCTGAGATGATAATGCAGCTGGAATACTGCAATATCCCCCTGACCTGAAAATAACCTCCTCCCTAATACTGCTGACAATAAAAGTCAGATCTTGTAGTCAACACTTGTTTAGATTAATGTGTGTTGTGATTATATCAAAGGGTCATTTAGGGTTGTCATCTCATACTTGAAAACAGACCTAAACTGAGATTATGCAAACTGCTATTGCTGACCTGGTTCTAAAAATCATGCTTGCCTCGTTGGTATTCTTATCCCGAGGAAGCAGGACATCCCTGTTTGGTTACTTTTAAAATCTGACACATAATTACAGGTTCTGTAGAAGATCATAGAAGTGTAGCAGCATCCCAGGACATATCAGGAACACATGTTATTCCCGATATTGAAGAATTATTTAATTTGTAAAAACCTACCTTCAATTTGTATAAACATGAAGATTTATTACTTCACTACACTGTTTTATCTTGTTGAAAAAAATGAGCGAATTATTATCCACAAGATATTGCAGTGTATTTGTAATGTAGTGTAAGGAATTAAGCATTACCTATTATCACTGCCAGTATATTATCTCTAGATTAGACTTAGCACCTTGGAGTGGTGTGGACAATAGGTGGTGTGGAGAGACAGGTGCTACATGATTAAATGATTGCTGAACAAGCAACTACTCCTAATCGGGTTATTCTTACATCATTAATAAGAACCATTAAAATATCTCTTACCATTAAAATATATGTTATTATCTCAGCAGCCTACTGTATTTGTACAATATTGCTATATCCTCATTGTTGACTCAGCAACATGATATACCTGGAAAGTTCCTATGCATTGTAATTGCTAGTTTAGAAAAACACTGTACCTGGAACACTTTTACAAGAAGAAACCACACCACAAACATTTCTGGCTCAGCAGCACAGTACACCTGGATAATGTTTATGTTACCATATTTAGAACTAGCAGCGTACCGTGTGTGGAATATCTTTATGTACCCATATCCCTGGCTAAGTAGCACACCCCACTAGGCAAAAATAGCATTAGGTATTCATTTGTATACAATCTCTATCCAAGTACATAAAAGCTTAATGGTTACAGTGCTTAATTGGGTTCTATGGAAAAGAACACTATGACTAGGCCACAGTTTTCCTAATAAAGATGCATGCAAAACATGAAAATAATTTTTTTTTTAAATTTCCTTTCCAATGTAATTTTCTTAAGTACACAGATGACCAGGTACTTTCCAGGTAAATTTTGTTACTACAGAATAGTTTGAAGATCCCTTTCATTTTACCCTTATCTGGGAAATTCTTGCCTGTAATTAAATCAAAAGTAAAAATATGTTTCAGGCCACATACATGGTATAGGCAAACAGCCTGCAGGTTTTCAGTATAGCAACAAAATTTGCCTTCCCGTCAGGAACACTGATGCAGCTATTTGTAAAGCTCATTTCTTACACTGCTTCCATGCCTACAAACTTCACAGCATCCAGTTGTTTAGAGTAGATGTTTAAAAGAGTTGCAACATACAGGTCAGAAGTGGTAATCTCCAAGATCATTTCCTTCATAGTAGTAAGGATGGCTGAAGAACAGCTGGGTTGGCTTCAGCAGTTATGAAATGATTTTTGGCATTAATGTTTTTAATAGAAAAATTGAATGACTGCATCATGTCACCGTCTACATGTTTTACCTTAACAGTAGTTAGGTTGCCAAGCTTTTTTTTTTTTTTTTTAACAAAAAGTATAGTTTGTATTCTGGTTGGTTAGTGAGGAAACCAACAAAAGAAAGGAAGTTAGTTGCCCAGCTGGGGTAATGCTTTTGTTTCTTGTCAACCATCTTTTAGGTGATACAAGAACACAAAAATGTAGGGTAAATGGGTTACGTTGGATTGTTGCTTTACTAGAACATTCACTTATCTATATGTACGCTGGTATTTTTCAACTGCTGTTATTTGCCTAGCAATACATGCGGAGACATCTTTGTCTTAAGAAGAAGGGACACCATGAAAATATTTACATTGGATATCTAAAACCATCTATTTTTTTTTTAATAACTTTCAGATTGGATTTTTTTGGTGTTGTGACTAATTTGCTTGACCCTCATAGTGATATTTTGGCTTTGTTTAGCTGTCTCTTTGTACAGTTTTAGCTTTTTTTAATGTTATACTTTTCCATGTTCATATATATTTTTAAGCTTTATTAACCCCCTAACCGCTAAGCCCGTAATTTCTCGCACTAAATATTTTTGCTCTTTTGGTTAACCCCGTATTTTTTCGCCTACACTAAAATCCCCACTTACCTGGTCCCGCTGTGCTAATCCAGCGTCGGTTCCGTGTTCCAGCGTCGGGTCCATGTTCCAGCGTCGTCCTCCAGCGTCGGGTGTCCCTCTCCTTAAAAGAAAAAGCCGGCCGGCTTAGAGGAGAAAGCCAGCTGGCTTTCTTTTCTAAGCCAGCCGGCTTCCTCTCCCTCCTCTCCCTCTCCCTGTCCCTATCCCTGTGCCTCTCCCTGTCCAGCGTCGATCGCTGGACAAAAAAAAAAAAATACTCACCTTCTCCCTCCGCTCCTCCGGACACGTCTTGTGTCTTCTGTGTTCAGCCGGCGAGTGCAGAGACGATCACCGGGGTTTCCCGGTGACGTCGCTGCGTGCGTCGGCGCGGGAGGGAGGCGGGGCGGCAAATTCAAAATTTTGCATTGAGTTCCTTTGTATTGAACTCAATACAAAAAAGCTGTATTGAGTTCAATACAAAGAAATCCTTATATAATATATATATAATTGTATTATATATATATTATATAAGCTACTGTACAGTACATTTTACACTTTTTTTTTTTTTAACTTTTTTAGTTTTTTTTAAAGATTTTTTTTTTTTATGTTTTTTTTATGTTTTATAAAAAAAAATTTAATTATTAAATTTATAAAATTTTGGACATATTTTGGTGAGTTATGCGGTAATTCGGTGAATTAGAGCCTACAATCCAAAATAAATTTCCATGCAAAAAATGTAACACTTTTTGCATGGAAGTTTGGAAAGAATTAGAATACCCGGCATTTGCGTACGCGTCCCTCGGCGATTCCTGATGATGCGCGTGCGTGCACCCGTCGATGAGGGTCGTAGCGGAAAATTCAAATTTTTTGTATTGGATTTAATACAAAGTCCTGTATCCAATCCAATACAAAATAAGAGAAAATATATTTATGTGGTTTTGTCTATAGGTATGTGACGGACACTAGGGAGGTGTTTTAGAAAAATATATTACTATACATTATACCGAATTATCGCATTTTCAGTATTTTTCATTTATTTATGTGTTCTTGTTTAAGCTGATTTTTGTGTTTTTCCTTTAATTTTATTAAAAGTTTTTTTTTTTTTTTTACATGATTGTGTGTTTCAAACATTTTTTATATTCATGATATCTACTAGAACCCTGTTCGGACATATTTCTGTAAGTTACAGGTCTACAATTTAAAAAACAATTCATGAAAACCTGTGACGCTTTTGGAACAGAAATCTAGAAATCAGTGTAACGCTCAGGTGGTTAATAGGCTGAGATTTATTTTTGTCTGTGCACCTTGTGCTGTATGGGAAACTTCAAAAAAGGAAGCCATCTAAAGTTGGGGTATTTGTATTTAATTTTAGATATTTCAATACCAGGTGGCCAGTGAGTGTGTATCATTCATCATGCCCGGCAACTAGCATATTCATTAGGAAAATTTAGCAATAGCAGCCTCTGTTTAACAAATGCTTATTAGAAACTGACAATTAGTTAGCAGACAATTAACAAGTGTTTTCTCTACTGTGGTCATTATCATAAGACAAGCGGGCATTCTACAGTAGACAAACACGATTCTATCAACACATATAAAAGTCTCCACCTACTTCCGGGTTGTCATAGGAGCGCCTTGTTTATACATCATCAGCCTGCGCTATCGGACGCTTAGGAGCCAGTGACGCGTGAGTACGTGGCGCTGACGTGAGCGAAACCCCGGCACAGACGAGGTTTGCATATTCGGCCGGTGAAGCAGAAGAGGAGTTTTAAGGAAAAGAACCGTAAGTGTTTGTAATGGAAGACAGAGCTGGCACTTTATGACAAGGAACATGTGCGACCAACGGACACGGCATATTGGAATACCGGGGGGGGGGGCTGTCATTATTATACAGGCAAGTGACGTCATAGCCTGGGGCCACCGGTGAAGAGCAATTGGTTATGGGGGCTGTGTGTTATGATGTCAGCTCTGGTCAGTCCCCATGAGGGGGGGCTGCAATGCTCCCACTTGTTGCTACTCCCCACCCTAACACGCACCCGACCAGTGTATTCCCAGGGTCATATATTACTGCCATGGAAGTTACCGGGAGAAATGTCAACTGAATTCTTACCATCATTTCCTGGCTGGCATTGCAGCTTACACGAGAATGTGTACTGTTAGTAATTATTAGAATTGAGACATAAAATAAACATTGTATACACTGTAAAAATATTTTCTCTCTATTTGACTGGATCCATTAGGTATGTGGGGTTATGTTGTCACCACAATATGTCAGCATTCTATGAATCTATCTATGTCTCTGGCTAAAGAAGAAAACAGATTAGCTGTACTTGCTGTAAAATTATTTCCCTGAGGTAATTGAGAGACATCTAATGTGTGTGTGTGGCAGCACTATAAGATTGTAAGTTGTTCTGGGCAGGGTCCTCTCCTCTTCACATGTCACTGTCCGTACACCTATTTATAGTACAGTGCTGCGTTATAAAAAAAGTTTTGGCTTTCGATACACTTTTTCCCCCGTACCTGGAAGTCCTGGGTATTTTTACCTGCTGAACAAGCAAAAAGAATGGGCATGAAAAGAGGAGTGCTAGCAAGATGCCGAGAAGGGGATGGGAGAGATGTGTACATTGCTCCTGCCCTAGACTATGTGAATATTGTGATTTAGATTCAGTAAAACAAGAATTTCTGAGGAAGTATGTGCTGTAATATTTGTGCAAACAGAACAGTGTATGGCTTATTGTTATATCCTCACATGTATAGCATGACATACATGTGGTATGACATATGCTATGACATATGAGCTGCATTATTCACACATGATTATTCTGCAGATTGGACTCTCTATGCCATTGATGAAGATCTGACCTTTGTATTAATGGACTGTTAGCATCAATGAAGTGTTAGAATTGATGGTGCCCTGCCAAATTCAGTGTGTGCTTGTTAGGTCAGTGTGTATCTGTTCAAATGCATTTCATTTGTATTTTGATTAACTGTCAGTGCTGTTTCCTGTTAACTAGAGGATTTGTGTTTCAGTGAAAGAAAACATATTCCACATGTTTTCCTATATGTGTGACTGTAAAATAATTGATACATAGCAGCATCATCAGTAACACGTGTATCCTTTTCACTGGTTCTATCGTTTTTGGAATGTGGGAGGAGAACCTGCAAACTCCATGCAGATAGTGTTCTGGACGAGATTCAAACCTGGGACCCAGCACTACCAAGAGTGCTAATCTCTCAGCCACCGTGCTGCCATGTTAATGAAATTTTTCTTTACTGAAACTATATATACTAGCATACAATCACAGTTCATAGCAACTGTACTGCCCACCACTGTATGGAGTTCTTTGCAATAATTCATCTCGTCAGCAGTTGACTTCTGAGAATTATTTTCCATCCTCTTGGAAAATCAGGTTTCTTGGTGTTTGTCCATTTGTTTGTTTTTCAAGATAAAACAGTTTGTCACGCAAACATGTCTGATCCTCAGCAGATCCGATGAAAAGTCTTTCCATCTATGGCAAATCTTAATTCTGGTTTATACCAACTTTGTAGAGTGTTCACATTGAGTTACTCATGTAATTCTATGCTTTTAGATAGTGCTTTTCTGTAGTAACATAATTGGTTGTTAATTTATTAAACAGCAAAAAAAGTAAAGCAGTTGGAATACAAAAAATTTTTTATGTAAAATTAAAGATATTAGCCAGAACAATTCACTGCTGATTAATGTTTTTGTAAAATGCCAGCAGTGTAACCAATTGTTTAGCATTTGTTTGTTCAGAATTTACTCTATAATTCTCTTGAAATCTTCTCAAAATGGGTCTGTCTGTGGCTTGTCAGATGTTTGGTAATCTTCTGATCATGTAATGTATAGAGGCCATTTAAACTGGAAAAAAAGAAATCACCGGTGTGAATTTTGGGGTGCTATGAGTATATTAACTGAAATGATTTGATGACCAGGTGCTTGAGCATACTAAGAAATAGAATGCTTTGCAAAGAATCATTTTCTGTGTATCTTTTAGCTGGCCCAGGACTCATGAACACTCGTAAACGTCACGGCTCCCGCAACACTGATAACGGAGTTTACGTAGGACCCCCACAGACCCAAGTCCTGCCCTCAACTACTATTGAGGTTTTCTCTCCTGCTCTTCTTCCTCCTCCAACTGACATCATGTCCTGCCGGGACCGCACTGCCGAGTTCATTTCTGCTTGCAAGTCTCTGCGTGGACGCCAGGTTAGTATTTTCTTAAAACAACTCCTGTTTCCTATAAAATATATTTACAAAACATGCAGGTTTAGATTTGTTTTCAGGACAAAGCACTGCAAGTATTTAACCCTTATGCTGTTTAATACCTCGTTATCAAATTCAGATTATCAATTGACAATATACTAAGAGATTGTCCTCCTGATAATTTCTGAATTGAAGTAAGCAAAACTATTAGGCTACGTACACACGTCCAACGGTTATTGCCCGATAATCGGCTCAGGGCGTGTGTAAAGCACCAGTCGTCCATTGTCCAAACGACCGTCCTGGTGGATCCATGGGTGGTGGACGACTAACGATCCTAATGCAAAGGAAGTGGGAGAGTGCGCAGCAGGGTGCCGCTCCATCGCTCCCCTGCTCCCCTCTGCATAGAGCAGAACAGTGCTCTATGTACAGCACTCGTTCATGCATTGTGGAATGCTAGTCATTGGAAAGGATTGTGAAAGATCCTTTCCAACGACTAATATTGCACTTGTGTATGCTGCTGTAGATCAGGTCTGGATATAGGACATATAGTTGCAGACCTTATTAACCATATACTGTGCATAAGTCTGAAGGGAAATGTTGGAAATATCTATAGAGGGAGTATCTACATTTGTGCAGGAATATTACCAGCAGTTATGTGCAAGCCTATAGTAAGACTGTGAATTGTTTTGGTCTAGCCATATTAGACCAATGCAAATCTGGTATTAGGGTTGGGCTGTTTGTTCGATTTCTTAGTTGCTGATAATGAGTGCTAATTATATTGATGGAAGTTAGAATTCAACCCTCCATGTGTGTAATCCACTTCAGTCCCTCAAGAAAGTCACAAAGGAATCAGTGAATTTTGACTTTACATATTATGGGCAGATGTTTGGGGAAATAAATTGGTATGGTAGACCTTTTCACTGCTCGAATGCTTTATTCTTAAGAATGTACTTTCATTACCAGAGTAATCAAATTCATTTTGATAAATAATACTTTAGGTACAGTCTGTTCTCATGACATTTTTTGCTTTACAGAATGGTGTTCAGCTGTCCAACCCCTCTCTCAATGCTGTGAAACAAAGAAGCGAATTTACTCTTATGGCTAAGTAAGAAATACTATTGTGTAATATATGCTTACATTGTTTATTTAAATATCACTGCTAGTGATTATTTGCCAGTATTAAACTAAACGTTCTGTAAGTTTATCACAAGAACAACACTGACTTCAACACCAAAGAGCTTAGGCCTTACAGAAACAAGTTGGCATAGTGAAACTTACAATTTTATCACAGTGCAATTTCATAGGTATGTTAGCAGTCCTTTTTAATGATGGGAATAAAGGCCTGGAAAAGAATTAAGCTTATCAGGTGTACAGCTATAGAAGAACAGAAAGTGACAAATTACCTAAAAAGGACAAAGCTGTCTGCTAAGAACCACTTTCCTTTAGCATTTTTCATTGCAATATTAGTATCCAAGATATACTTAAAACTTAAACTATACTTAAAATTACGAAATCATTTGTGTGGAGACTCTTTTTTTCAGTTTAAATAGATAGTCTAGTGGGAGAATTTCCAACTACCGTGTTTCCCCGATGATAAGGCATCCCCATCAAATAGGCCACCCCCCGATTTTTGCTCAAACAATTAAAATAAAGCACCCCCCGCAAATAAGACCTGATACTGTGTGCCTCCTCGATGCTGGCTGCAGTGCAGAGTGAAACTCAAAGTAACTTCAAAGGGCAAGCAAGCTGCTGATCCCTGCCCTAACAGAGTCTGTTACCCGGCGAGTCAGTGATCAGAAGGGGACAATGAATGGCACATTAGTGATCAGAAGGGGACAATCAATGGCACATGAGTGATTTTCAACAATAAATGTGTACTGTAGTCTTCTTCATGGAAAAATAAGACATCCCCCTGAAAATAAGACCTAGGGCATATTTTGGCATTTCAAAAAATATAAGACAGTGCCTTATTATAGGGGAAACAGGGTAAGAACCACATCCTCTATATACACATTGAATATTTTTTCAGTCATCTATCCATTGCCTGTTTCAGTTTTCTCTAAACAACAAAAAAAAAAAGTATTTTTACATTTTGTCCCCTACAGACGAATTGGAAGGGATCTTAGTAACACATTCAGCAAATTGGAAAAACTGACAATATGTAAGTCTAAAAACTTTTCTTTTTTTATGTATGGAATGGCAACACTTACCTGTTTTCTTTTCTGTTTTCTTTTCTGTTTCCTTGGCCTAGTTTAAGTGCGTTATGTTGTAAAATAGTCATTTAAACTGTGTCTATTCTAATCAGAAAAAAAAAATATTTTGATTTTTGGGCAGTTTGTAATTTTATAATTGAGTTGGTTGAGTATACTTCTGTTTTTGTTGACCCTAGTTTATGGGTCAGTTTACACCCCTTCACCCACATGTGCAGAGCTGATGCAGGAAGATATGCTTACCTGTTTTAGTGCACTGGTCCATTTAACATAGTTTAGAATATATGATATCATATACAAGTGCCTTTTATGAATTGGAGAAGTGGATCCTGAAAACAATGCACTCAAACAGATAAGCACTCACTGCAGCTTTCTTTCCCCCCCTGGGGGAAATTTAACTGCTGCTTTTTTTGCACTATTATTACTAGGAGGAGGAAGAAATAGCGAGGCCTCACTGACCACTGGGGAGAGGGTGCACAGGCAGTTGAACACACTGACAACAGTGGTCTAATCCCTAGACTTCTAAATGGATTTTAAAAATTGGATTTTTCCCAATGTAGATGTCCAACTCTTTTAACAGTGATCTAGTGACTGCTTCCTTGTTTTTTTTATCTTTGATATGATAACTAATATTAAAAATTGAACAGGATGATCTGTCATAGTTATTGTAGTTTGGCAACAACCTATACAGTCATGTGAAAAAATAGGTATACCCCATAAATATTTATTGAAGTTTTCAACCCATGGGCAGATATTAGATCCTATAAAAAGGTTGCCTCCAGATAAAGGTAATATTTATCACATCAATTATGGTTTGAAGATGTTTTGAATCATCAACTCTTTAAACTTTTTTTTACTCTTCATATATGCAACATTTATTTGCCAGATGCTTTTGTTTCCTAATATGTACTGCCTGTTTTTTCCTGCTCAAACACACTTGGATATGATGCAGAATTCATAGGTGAACACATGACTGCAATCTGCCTAAGCCTGGTAACAGCAAATCTGCCCTAAACTAACATTTTCACTAATGTTTTGAGGCTGGTATAAATCGTTTTTTTTTTTTTTTAAACGCTGTCAGATTGCACTAAACATGTCTCCTATACTGTGGCCAGGTAACTTTAATCAGGCCACAGAATCTTAATCTAGAAGGCCTTCTCTGTAGATCCAATGAATATACCATACTATTTTTGTGTATCATTTGTTCTTTAAATATTCAAAAGTCAACAAGCCATACATGACTGCTTTTCTAAAATCTTAAAAGCATATTTTCCTTGTTGGCATTACACATATAGGTATATACTGACCATTTTTTTCCCCCTTAGTGGCTAAAAGGAAATCCCTGTTTGACGACAAAGCAGTAGAAATTGAGGAATTAACGTACATTATAAAACAAGTGGGTAGCCATGGATTATTTGATTATACAATTTTTTGTTCTAGAGCTTATTGTTCTTAATTCTAATCTGCAACTTCATTTATTATGCAGGACATTGGAAGTCTGAATCAGCAGATTGCTCAGTTACAGGCCTTTGTAAGAGCACGAGGCAAACAGAATGGGCGGCATGTTCAAACTCACTCAAACACTGTGGTGGTTTCTCTTCAGGTGAGGTGTTTGAGGAGAAGTATTTATAATCCCAGCAATAAAATGGAAGAAGGGTCAGTGCAGTGCTGTATATCTCAGCCAGTTACTCTGTTGTAGAGTTCTATTATCTTGTCCCAGAATTTATGAATTTCCGGGCACTCACACCATATATGTAGCAAAGAAACCCTGTTGAGTTTGGCAGTACCAACTGCTGTCGGAAGAGTATGAGGACATACGGTGAATATCTGCTGGACATAGGAACCATCTAGAGATAAATTTATAGTTGGTCTCCTGGGCCTTGCATGAGAGGGCCATTTTATGAGTCAGTAAAAAATTTTTTTTCTCACCTCAATTGGGAAATTGGTGTTTCTATTTCGGTTTCCCAGTATTTCGTATAAGTGGGCGCATTATTGGAGGAGGCCCAAGCCAAAATATTGTACTGGGAGATCACGTTTGTTGGTCTATCTGTAGAACTCAGCAATACCTACATTGATGTATGGCTTTCATGTATGGTGTTCATGTTGAGATGGGTTAGCATGAAAAGCATGAAAGATGAAGGCTGTTTGTAGTATAACCAGGCAGTTGGCTTCCAAATCTAGCTCTGGTAAAGCTGTAAAGGCAAAGTAGTCCCTAAAAGGTAGGTTGGATAATATACAAGTCAAAGTAGTATTGTTGGAACACTTCAGTATTTCTTGGGGTATAGCAGTGTTTTCTCCCTTTGTGTTTTGTATGGTCAGAATTTAAATGGTTGCATTTCTTGGATGAAGCTCTCTTGCTAGTAGATGGCTATATTTGTCCCTGTATTAATAATATAGTTTTCGATGTTTGTCTCTATATTTTTGGTGAGCTAAGTTGTAAAGTTGTAATAGGTGTCTCCTGGCTGTAGTCAATTCAGATAACACATGCGAGGACATATGTTTATGCAATCGTTCTAACGACTTCATTTTGTTTATTGTGTTAGTTATGTCCTGTGCTCTGATTTTTTTTCAGCCTTGCCCCCTGTTATATCAGCACCCCCTTTGAACTGCCTTGAGAGCTTCCCATAGAATTGGGAGAGAGGTATGGTCTGACTCATGGCCTTTCAAAAAGTTTTTAACAGTGTCAAGCCCTGCCCCTACACAAACTGAACAAGGAGTTGTTACATTTCCATGTCCATTCTCTAGTTCCTAGGTGGGGAATCTGAAGGGTTAGTGATACCAAAGCATGGTCCTACCAGGGGCTGTAGCTGATTCTGGGTGCCAGTCTAGGATCCTATGACTATGACTAGGATATAGTCTATGCATGAATGGTGGTGTACCCCAGGGTTCAGAGCGGGGATTTTTACTGTTTAACATTTTTATAAATTATAGAGTTTGGGATTAAAAGTACCATTTCTGTGTTTTGCAGATGACGCAAGACTACAGTTAGGTCCATAAATATTTGGACAGAGACAGTTTTTTTCTAATTTTGGTTCTGTACATTACCACAATGAATTTTAAATGAAACAACTCAGATGCAGTTGAACTCCAGACCTTCAGCTTTAATTCAATGGGTTGAACAAAAAGACTGCATAAAATGTTTTTTTTACACAATCACTTCATTTCAGGGACTCAAATATAATTAGACAATTGACTCAAAGGCTATTTCATGGGCTGGTGTGGGCAATTCCTTTGTTATGTCATTATCAATTAAGCAGATAAAAGGCCTGGAGTTGATTTGAGGGTGGTCAAAGGAGTTCTCCATGCAGGTAAAACAAGCCATCCTTAAGCTGCAAAAATTGAAAAAACCCATCTCTTGTCTCCTTACTACTATTCTCTGTCCAACTATTTATGGACCAAACTGTATGTAATGGAATTAGGTCCATACAAGATGTCTATAATCTACAAGCAGACCTGGATGTACTGTTTGGGAAAAGTTGCAAATAAAATGTAATATAGATAAATGTAAAGGTATGCACTTGGGGCTAACAACATGCATGCTTCATACTGTCTAGGAGGGATACATTTGAGGGAGTCAGAAATGGTAAAGGATCTGGGGGTTCTGGTAGATAATAGACTTAATAACAGCATGCAATGCCAAGCTGCAATATCTAAAGCTAGTAAAGTACTTTCTTGAATTAAAAGAGGAATAGACTGCAGAGATGGAGACATAATCCTGCTCCTGTACAAAGCATTGGTTAGACCACATATGAAATATGCAGTCCAGTTTGGAGCACCAGTTCACAAAAAGGACATTGTGGATTGGAGAGAGTGCAGAGAAGGGCAACTAAACTAAAAAAAAAAGAATGGCAGAGCTCAGCCTTTAGGAGACATTTGCCGAACTGAATCTATTCTCCTTTGAGAAGAGACGTTTAAGGGGGATAAGATCACCCTGTATAAATATATAAATGGCCCATATAGAGAACTCTTCCTAATTATACACTTTGAGATCATTACAAAGAACAAGAGGGAATCATTGCATCTGGAGTAAAAGGAAGTTTAAGCTCCAGATAAGGAAGGCATTCTTCACTGTAAGGTCTGTGAAAATGTGGAATCGGCTCCCTCAGGAAGTGGTTACAGCAACTACTATGGATTGCTTTAAGAAAAAGCTGGATGCTTTTCTAGAGGCACAGAATAAATATAACTGGGTAAAAAGGTTTTAAAGTAAAGATAACAGAGACTGTTGATCCGGGGAACACCTGATTGCCTCATGGAATCAGGAAGGATTTTTTTTCCTGTTAAAGCAAATTGTACCAGGGGTTTTTTTTGCCTTCCTCTGGACCAGCTATGTCTCATGGGGTTTTATATTTGGGATATGTTTATTTCCCTAGTGATTGAACTTGGTGGACTCCAATACGGGTCCAAAATCTGAATGGGAAGTGATTTATGAAAGGTTATAGATACCCCTTTTGTTTTGTCTTCAGAATTGGTGCTGTGTATCAAGGTTGTATAGTAGCGGTTAAGTATGGTGGGATCTTTTGAGAATGGAAGTGTGTTTCTTGGAGCATTAAAATGTATATTCTGGCATTATGTTGGCCATACAAGAGTTGAGATCGTTTGGTTTGGATATTAGTCACTTGGTGTCCTAGTATTCAGTAGTTCAACAAAATCAAGGGTGGACCAGTTGGAGGTAGGGAGTTGTGAAGGGTGAGTTCTGGAGGGGAGTTTGGTGTGTTTGTTGATTAGGAGGGGTTATATCTCAGTCATCTATGGGGGTACTAGAAGGTATAAGGTTTTACACTATTTGCTGCCTTTACTGGCAGTGTACCTATGTGGGGGGTAGTCTGGCAGATTGTGGTGGAATGTCTGCAAGTCTTTGGGGATGTACCTACTTTGGGGAAAATCCAATGAGATTCCCAACGTTTTGGGACTCGTGCATTTAGCAGTATAACAAGTGTAGGATCAACAAAGTTATGCAATTAAAAAACAATCCCATAGAAACCCTCCACTGGCCCCCATGTAATTGCTCATCATGGTCATGTCATTATTACATTCTCTGATATTGAGGTATGCGAGTATTGAGAAGAACATTCAACAAATAAGAATAGCTCCCTTCTACTGTGGGGTCATGCCCTCAGCACTCATCGCAATACAATACCATGAAGGGGTCTATTCTGTGATCTAAACAGGACGGCTGCCTCCAGCTCATCCTTGTAGCACACTTTCTCAATATCGCTCAACAAAGGCTCACGATTCCAGGTACTTTTACTTCTTTGGGGTGATTTCTAATCCGGCCATAAGGTCCTTCCATTTTCAGACAAGAAGGCATGTATTTTATTGATTAGAATAAAGGGTTTTAAATATGTAATCTTGCCATACCGAGCCACTCTTTCTTTCCTCTCTTTCTGTTAATAACTAGCTCAGTAATTACCTGAATGGTAACTGTAAACAGTCACCGTGGGATCAATCCTTTACTGTAAGATTACATTCCGCAATGATTGACGGCTCTGCAGAGATCCAGTGTGTACTTGTATAGGTCTGGCAATAGTCATTTTTAATAGCCTTGGCAACTCTGGCCTTTTTCATAATATTTTCTTTGGTTCTGAAGAAATGGATACGGGCTATTACATCCCTTGGGTGTTGAGAATCTTTACCACGTGGACATAGGGTTCTGGGAACTCTATCGATTTCAATGTCCATGTCCGTTAGGATTTGCCAACAAGTTGACAAATATAGGGTAAGCAGCAGTATAAAGCTAAGAACTTGGCACTGTTTCAGCCAATACACGAATCTGAATGTTGTTTCGCCTGTTCTGGTTCCCAGCATCATCTTGGAGCAAGTAGAGCATGTTGATTTGTGCAGCATGACATTCCAATATGGTGGTGTGAGAAGCTATTTAGGAAGATAGGTCTGCTCAAATATTTGTTGCGTGTTTCAGGGATTGCTGTATATGCTGGATTCCACCTTGCAGCTAGCTTCCAGGAGTCCTATACTATGGTCCAAATCTGACCTCATGGGTAGTGCCCTAAGATGGGCCTTCCAGTCCCATTCATCCTCCCTCACCTCACATGATTAGCTAGGCCTGGGGGAGTGCCCCATGTTAAAAGGTATGCTTGGACTGCTTATGGGTGAAGAAGAAGGGCTTGGTACCTGTAAATATGGTGGTGCCTGGTCCCATGGAATCAATGATTCTGGTTTAGGAGATGGGGCTGGTCTCTGTATGGTTGGTGGGTGCTCGCAACGTAGACGTGGCCGAAAATTGAGGCCGCGGCTTTGCGGCCTGGTCACACGCGGCCAGTTCCCGGCTAAAAAGAACCTTCTAGATGTAGAAGTTTCCCCTCCAAAGCGTCCCTTTTGTCTCCCTTTCATTTTTGGACTCATGTGGTGATGTTTTAAAGCACAGATGTGCTGAAGAGATATTGATTTTCCCCCTGCCGGACATGGAGCTGTTCTGGCACGTGTCCTAGTCCTCCATCAGCTGGCCATGATCCCGCCCCCCCCCGTAAATTGCTATTTTTGCATAATATTTGATAAACTTTTTTAGTAATCCAAAGTATAAGGATGAAAACTTCATAATGGAGTTTCTGGGTGAAATCACCATTTAAAATACTGAAAATGGGAAACGTTGCAAGTAAGTGAGAACATTCAGCAGACCCAACATGAGCCAGAGTTACTAGACTTTATCAATCACTGTACTCGGACAGGATTTTATTTATTAAAAAAATTTCTAATCCGCATATCTAGCGATGGTTTTAAAAAGGTTGTTTTATTATTTTGTCTTTCTAGTCAAAGCTGGCATCAATGTCTAATGACTTCAAGTCTGTACTAGAAGTAAGGACAGAGGTAAGTTTTTTTTTTTTTTTTTTTGTCTTTTTAAATTAGTTGAGCTAAATGAGAGAATGTTCTGTTATTTAAGAAAAAAAAAAAAAAACAAAAACCTTTTCCTGGGTCTATCTTAGTGTTTTGAAACTGCATGATCCAACATGCAAATCCACTCTGTTAAGGTCACATAAGGTCATCTTCCAAGGACTCTGTGTAGCACTTTGAGATGTACCATCTAATCGAATAACCATCTAACCTAATAGTCCCTTGCAATGTCACATCCAGTAACCTTGAAGCTCACCAGTACACTGTTACTCACTGTGACTATTTTTTATATTTGTACAGGGTTATAGTCCTTCAATGTTTGGCCAATTTAATAAACCACCACTTCTCCTTGATATACTTATTTTTAACCTTAATATTTTTAAATTTTAGAATCTAAAGCAGCAGCGAAGTCGCAGGGAGCAGTTTTCTCAGGGCCAAGTCTCTGCTCTACCACTCCATCACAAAAGTATGGGTATGTATGTCTAGTATGTAGTGTATTTAAATGTCTTATTTTATAGACTGACACCTTTTCCATAAAGTTGGTTCTTTAATTTTCAGTAGCACTGTTTACTGTTATATCCCTCCTCTTCCACATTTGGCATAATTTAGCCTAGTTTTGCAAACTCACTGTTGCCGTTCTTGTTGTAGGTCCTTCTGTCCTCCTACAAGATGACTCCCGCAGACATGGGGATGTAACAATAGACATGGATTCAAAAGTTAGCCAGCAATTGCAGTTAATAGATGAGCAGGTAAGATAAATGTATTTTTTTGTTTTTAAGAGTGGTTTTAGTACATATATTAATAAACTTCACACTTGCATTTCTGTTAATTTTTTTTAGGATTCCTATATTCAGAGTCGAGCAGACACTATGCAGAACATAGAATCCACCATAGTTGAACTGGGTTCCATCTTCCAACAGCTGGCTCACATGGTGAAAGAGCAGGAAGAAACTATACAAAGGTAATTAACTGAAAGGATAATGAGTGCACTAATTGCTTGTTTCATTTTTTATCTAGCTGTGTGTTATTCAGTTTTTCTAACTCTTTACATATCTTTGCTTTTGTGTGCACAGAATCGATGGGAATATAGAAGAGACCCATCTGAATGTGGAAGCAGCCCACTCTGAAATTCTGAAATACTTTCAGTCTGTCACTTCAAACCGATGGCTCATGATCAAGATCTTTCTTATACTTATCGTGTTTTTCATCATATTTGTGGTCTTTTTGGCTTGAGGCTATGCTCAGAAAATGGTCCACACACACTCCATGCTACCTCCAGCAAGCCCAGTCCTATGAAACAGCAGGAAGATTGCCGTGTTGTCACTTTGTATGCACATGGGTCATGGCTTTGGTGTGAGGGACATAAACTGTGTGTGGTGCTTCCCCCCCCCCCCCCCTTTCCCCCCCCCCCCCCCCTTTTTTTTTCTTTATGGAAGGGGCTGGCCCAACTATGGCACCAGTACAGCTGTTTGGTGCCACTGAAAGGATACCCCAGACATATTAGGTGCACATATTTGGTGGTATAATGAATGATTATAAAGCTGATGACTGTGTATGTGTGCAAAATATATAGTATGCTCACTCACACAGTCAATGTGAAGTAAAAGTGGTGTGTGAGTATTTGTATATTACTTATGAATGGCAGAACGGTTGATGCATACATAAATGTTATGTTATTTGCCAATGTATGTGGAGTGAATGAGTGATAATGTGTTGCCATGATTGAATGAAAGTTGAGATGACATTTCCAACTTGTCTTACTGGAACTCCCTAAAATCAACCTAAGACATGTGAAAGGATCAGCCAGCTTTCTTCTCCTCCATATACAGACTTCCTTCCTATTTTAATCTTTTGTAGGCTGTTTTTGCTTTTAAATTATTAATTATTCCTTAGCATTAAAAATTGCTAATACACAGGTGTAAACTTACCCTGTCTTCAAGGGGAAGGTCCTTCATAGATGGATTAAATGACCCAGGAGAGGTGGTTATATTTTTACACATTCCAGACAACAACCATGGAGGACTCTAACCCCTCTCCCTAAATGATAAAGACTGTGACCTTCATATGATGTACACATTGTATATAATACAGATCGCGGAATAATACACATTTCAGCTAAATGTCTTGTATTTGTCCGGTTTATTTTGTACAGATGTAAAAAAAAAAAAAAGTGCAACATGGGGTTTATTTATAAAGCAGTAATTCTGGCATTCGCTGCGACATTCCCTGTTGGAGAATCCTCCAGGCTGTGTTTTTCAATGGCAGTAACTGATTTTACCCTTGTGATAAAAATCATTTTGTTTATTCCTTTTTTATCCACTGGCAGCAGTTTTCAGTCGTGGAAATTATTTTCTCTTTTCATATAGGACAGAAGATCTGTCCTTGGAAATGTCCTAATTTATCTGCATGGATAAATTTGATAAAAAAACACACTTTTTAAAGTAACACTGAATTTTAACACTTTCTTAACTAGCAAATATATGCAAGTTTGAGATCCTATATCTATGATTATACCTATCTGTTGGGTGAAAAGCCTGAGAGGAGAATTCGTTTGCATGATAAATACTATAGCGTGGAGTGTATATACACAATAGTGAAGTGTGATTTATATTAGTTTCGTTTTGCCTCAAAGCTGTGTGACCTAATACTTTTACATCCTTCTTGCTGGCTGTTGGGGTTTTCCACTGACCCAGGACAGTGGAACAGGTTGGGGGGGTTCAGGTAGTACATGGGAAGGGGGAGTTCTTTTAGATGTTGTAGATTATGTCCACCTTTTAATGCATCTGCATGGCCGAGAAACATGTGGTAGGCCTAGAGGTTTCCTTCCTCTGCTCTACTTAGGAGGGGCAACTATCACCACCAGCTTGGTGGTACTAGGTCTGCCCTCCTGGGAAAAAACATTACAAAGTCCCCCATCTGATAACAGTTTATAATGCAGTTTCTTTCCAAACTTTGAATATAGGTTCCTGGCAGAGATCATGATGCTGTCTTGTGGCATACAGATGCCAAAGGGGAACAGGTGTATGTGGGATGAGCAGTGTCTTTTAGGCACTCTGAATACGGTTCTGTTGCATAATGGAGTTGGTGTTCTCAACACTTTGTGTTACCATGGTGTCTCCATACATCCCCTGGTTTACTATTTTACAGCGATCCCTGAGTTTCTAAATATTTATGGTCTCTCTATATGCTTCCAAAGTTGCTGAATCTCCTCAGAGGTCTAGTACCTTTTCTATACCAGAGACCCAGTTCCCCCTGTCTCCCTACATCACTACATCTCTGGGTACTAGCTCCAGAGTGTATTTACTGGGCTTCCTTGTCTGCTGTGCTTGTATAGAAACCTCATTTCACACTACTATCACTACTTGGCACTTTGTTTGCTTGTGTAGCCCATTGTCCTTGCAGGATGTTCTGGTTAACATCAGCAGCTTAGTCTACACTCGATACTCCACACTTGATAAGACGGTTCTGTACCCTGCTTGTTTGCTCAAATGCCAAACTAAGAATACAGTATGTGATGAAAAGTAAACCATAAACTTTACCAACTGTGTTTAGACCTACAGTATAAATCACTCCTGGATGCCTACTGTCATGTGGTAGTATTGTTAATGCCTTGAATACCTTTTTGTTTTTATTTTTTTATTTAAAAAATACTTATGATCCTTCTTTCTATTAAAACCAAAACCTTTACTAGGCTTGGGACCTTTCTGGATAGCACAGGCACCTAGTGTGTGCCCCACTCTCATCCATAAAAGGCCCCCTAGAATCAGACTTTCTAAAAAAGCCTCCTTCACTTAGGCAAAACCAGGCTCTCACCTGAACTCAATGGGGGTTTGGGCCTCATCCCTACAACATGACACTCATGTTGTAGGGGTCTGTGTACACGGAGCTATTGGAATATGGAAGCCCCAGGTATGTGCCCTCTCAACTTGGGAAATAAAGGCAGAGGTTCTAAGTATCCCATTACTTTTCTCAGAAAGATTTAAAACAGCCCAATAAGTAAAAGGATCATCACACAAAGGATTTTTTTGTAATCAAAGCCACATTTCATTGGCTGCTTTATGGGTAGGAGAGTGCTGCCCCATTTCCTTTAGACCTGCTTCAGGTTCCAAACGTTTTTAAAAAAACCATGCAAATGCTGAAAAACACTATCAGTCCAAGTCTATGGTGGAGGCATATTTAATTACAATACGTGATAAAAAGCCCCGTCCCCCTTAGGGAGGCAAACTGCCCCTGGGAAAAGGAAAAAAACACGGAAATGCTTCTGCCACCTGTCAAAAGCAAATTCATTATTCTTTTTGGTCCAGTGTTAACCAGCAGTAAAACAGCTCAAAACCCCTGCACAAAACACTAGTCTGTACATGTTAAAAAGTTTTGTTTTTAAATGGACATGGCTTTATGTTATTTTCCTAAATTGTCACTCCAGAGCAGCACTGAGAGAATGTGACCACCTACTAGAAAATGGGAAACAAATTAACTTAAAAGGCAGTCCTCTTTCAACACATTCATCTTTTGTTTTTCCTCCTCTGGATGAGCGCTTATGATCCTTGGTGTCTCTCTTGGATATCAGAGGCCCCCACCCTAGTCTTTTCTTCCCTTTGACCCCTTGACTGACCTCAGGTGTTAGGGTTACTATCTAAGCCTCCCTCTTGATTCCACTACTCCGATGAGATACTGGATTGCCCTAAAGGAGCCTTCTCTTCTCAGATCAGGTGGGTATAGACTGTGTTTGGGACAGTGATGCCTCATAGGATGAACCCAATGCAGCAATCGAGTGATGCCAGGTACCAGTGGTAAAAAGCCATTTACTAGTTTTATCTTAACCTGTGTATCTTCCTGCTAAGAGTGTGCTTCCTGCTAATTTAACAAATGCCTGGAGTTGGGCAGGAATGAATCTTCATCAGCGTGAAAATTATTCATTTCCAGCATCAAGAAGTTACCCTTTACTTTTCAGTCTTTAGAATCTCACTACTGTTTTTAAAGAAAAATGTCCATATTTCAGATGTTAGAAACTTCATATTAGCTTACCTGTAGCGGAACCCCATTTTTGATCTTTACTGGAAAAACAAGAAAGGGGGAGTAAAGTCTCCAAAATGTACAGTTGCCCATTGGAAAAACAGACTATTCAGAAAACTTGCAGGGTTATGGGAGTAGAATATATGCTAAAAACTGGAAAACTGGAACAGCTGAAGCTTTTGAAACCTTCCTGTATTTGAGCGATAAATCTTGATAGCTTTGGGAAGCAGTTTAAATAAAAATCGGTTAATTTTAATTCTAATCCGATTCTCCACTCCCTGACTAGACATTTTAGACACGTGATGGCTTTTAGCTAATTGGCACCTGAAAGACTGTTGCAACATCTTGCTCTCCATCTAATAAACTGCAAGTATCCATATAATCTGCAAGCCTCTAAATTGAATTGTTTGTAGACTTGTCGTTTTTTCAGCAACAAAAATAACCGTAATATAGTTCAGAAATCTAATAGGGCAACATTAATCATTAGTATGCATTTTGTGAAAGTATTCCCTAAATTCCCAATTATAGGTGGAAAGGCATCAATCATAGATTTTGTCCTTAAACACAACTGAGCAAACTTCTTAATACATTAATTGCCTGGTTCTTTCTAAAACTTAAGCCACTTATTAATGACCTTTCATACAGCTTTTAAACATTTTTAACCTATAAAGGCTGCTTTTCTCTGCTACCTTCATCTCAAAATTCTGCTATTTTAAAATGTATTTTTTTCTTTATACTGCCTTACTTAATATGGCAAAAGTGATATGAAACATTTGAAGCTTGTTTTTCTGCAGATGTTTCAAAACACCACACCAGTCTTTTATAAGGAATGTAAACTATTTATGCCTGCCAGAATCCTGAAACTTTTGTGTCCCAGATGTTAATCATTTGCATATCCTGGAACTTTGGCATTTTCTTGTTTCTCTTTGGGTAAACATGCAGTAGGAAAATAGAAACAGGATTATGTTATTGCTGATTATGCATGTATTTGTTTACTGTCCTTCTGCTTTTTTTCTGCACTTACTTGGGTATGTACACACGGCAATCATTTTCATTGGAAAAGATCTTTCACTATCCTTTCCAACGACTGCACGATGCATGAACAAATGCTGTACATACAACACTGTTCTAGCTCTCTGGAGAGGGGAAGGGGAGAGCGACTGAGTGACACCCAGCTGCGCTCCCACCCCTTCACTTCGCATTACGATTGTCCATGGATCCAGGCCAGGAAGACAGACGACGAGCACTGTACACAAGCAATATTCTCATCCGATATCAGCCCTGAGCTGATTATTAGACGAGAACCATTGCATGTGTGTACGTAGTCTTAGAACTGCAGTACTGAACTTCATGGTCATACCTTTGCCCCCTCTTTGTTGTCTTGATGCACTTAAAGCACTTCATCTGCTTTTTTTTAACCTTGTTAAGGAATATATATTTACCTAAGGCTATGTACACCTGTGCGATAATTATCATTGGAAACGAACGATTAACAACTGATCATTCGATAATCAGGAACAACGACTGGCTGACAATGAACGAGGGATGTCACTGGTGGATCTGATTGGGCGACGATCGTTCACTATCTATTGTGTGTACAGTTCTTCAGTGATCATGGATGTTTCTGCGCTACACTTTCTCCAGTACACGTCAATTCCTGCATCGTTCAAATGATTGTATCTAGTGTGTGTACATTATTGGTGGATTATATTTGAACAGATCAAAATAATCGTAAATATTGTTGATCAGTCGTTAATCGTATGTTTTCTCGCAATAATTATTGCACGTGTTTACGTAGCCTAAGTCCACCAACCGACTCCTTTGCCTGTGGGATGTCCGAACAGTTCTTTCATACTGATGAGACCTCTGCAGACTCTAGGATCCTGAGAGGACCTCGCTGGTGTACAGCCAGTAGTAGGAGTCCACATCCTGAAGTGGATACATGAAGGTGGACTCTGCTTCCTGTCAACAGAAAAATGGAGAACCCAGATCTGGAGGGTCACATGACTGTGGCTTTAGGAGAGTAAAATAGCACTTATATAGTTTTTTTTTTTGGAGGAGAAGGTTAGGAGAGCACAGACATCAGCTATAAGTATAGCTTGACTGGCTCCATATTTAGGGTGCTTTTGTGTTCATAAACTATGAACTGTAAATCAATGTATTTTAATGTACAAATTTAATTAGTAAAAAAAAGTTATAAAATAACAATTTTGTGTTGACCGAATGCAGCTGCACAGGTTTTTCATTGGATAAGATCAAAGTACTGTTACAAGAGACTTTGGGCAGTTTATATACATGTGCATTTATATTTGAAATACCTGCCATTGTCTTTAAAATACTCAGCCAGTTAACAATGTAATTTAGCATCTTAGTCTATGCAAATCTGCATCCAAACACAAATATATACAGTCACAGCATTTAACAGGAAAGCAAAGTTGGTTGTGTTCCAAAACAGCGTATACATATGTTTTAGGGCCAAGACATTTGCAGATATGCATTCACACATGTGTCTTTGTGACACATGCCCTTCTCTGGTGGGTAGCAGCTTTCTTTAGAAGATAATATATATTATACTGCTAGTACATGCACATAAAATGCATCTATGTGCATGAATTTTGCTGATGGCTGTATTCATTCAGCGTATTGCTTTCTTTGGTACTAATTGAAAAAGTAAGGGCAATAACTCGTTACCCACAACTTCAAAACCAAGTCAGCAATACCATCCTCCATTTTTTTTATTATGATTGGTTCTTTTTAAAGATCCTGTCTTCCTGTACAAAAAAAAGTGTGCAAACCATAGCCTCTGACATATTGACCTAATTATAAATTGGCTATATAAAGTAAAAAGAATAAAAATCTATCTTTTTTCATGTAAATAAAACAAAGCAGAGAATTTGTGGACAGTGTTTCAGTCAATGTGCATTGTTCTTGGGCAGAAATGGTTATCAAGAATTTGTTAAATGACTTTGTTACACTTTTGCTTCAATCACAATGCACTTCCCTTGTCATGCTAACTTCTGGCATACTCTTGCTTCTTGCTCT
Source organism: Pyxicephalus adspersus (assembly GCF_032062135.1). Lineage (NCBI taxonomy): Eukaryota > Metazoa > Chordata > Amphibia > Anura > Pyxicephalidae > Pyxicephalus > Pyxicephalus adspersus. Next base: position 38,738,936 of record NC_092866.1, on the reverse strand, counting down.
TCCAGCACCTGCCAGCTCACTTTCAGTATCTGATCCATGTGTGTCTTCTAGTTGGAAGGGGTTGACACGCAAACGTGGAGGCTTAAAATTGAATGTTGCCAAGCTCTTGGCCCTTCTACGCTTTTCCCAGTGCAAATCCTGCTTCTTCCTACGCTGCTCTTCTTCTTGGTCCACAAAATCTTGCAGCACCGAGCGGAAGAGACGTGGGATCTCAGCTCCTTCAGGCTCAAACTCCAACATCAATCTCCGGAACCTGCACATAAAGCCAAGAGAAAATACTAATAATTAGGCTTCTTTACGCAGTCATTGCACATCATATACATTTTGTTACATTACATTAAAGTACTAAGGTTCAATATCACTTCAACTTTTGTCACTTACTGTGTTCTCTGAGATTAACCATCAGCAGACACCAAGTACGTCTCCTTATTTCTATGACAATACTTTTAACATCATCTATTGTTGTATTTGATACCCTTTCATTACTAAAAGTAAACCAAATATATATGTCTTGATTAGAATTGTATAATATTTATTGCAATATGTTTTATATAAACATGTTATATACTATATTATTGTACTCACTGTACTATATATTATCACAGTTCTAGTCTCTCAATCCCCTGAGGAAGCCCATTTGGGAGAAACACATCGGGTATCGAGATATATTATTCTGCTGTTCAATCCTTTGTGACATGGTCCGAACACAGATCTTGATTCTAGCATAGAAGTACGTGTTAGCAGAGTTTCTTCTTCAGTGGGACTAGTTGTGTCTAGTTTTAGTCAACCTTTTTTTTTACTAAAAAGTGTTCTGCCTATAAAAGCCTGTTTTTTTTCTCTCTATTTATCCTAAATTAAAGTACTAAATAAATAATTTTATTTAATAAACTAAAATAAATTAACACTTTTGAGATAAGTATTGACCAATCCTTTAGAATAGCTGAACCAGCTCATATACCTCAACTTGCATATTTCCCTTAAATTTGAAATGCTCTTTAGGGCCCATATGTATAGTGTTCTCATGGACTTTATTATTGTTGTGCAGGTAGCCATAATTTTATCTGGATTGCAGAGTTTGTTTCTTAGCCAGAGAAATTATTTGTTTGACCTGGTGTAATTGTCACTGGGACAGAAGGAAATGGAAAATCCAAATTTTTTTAAAGTTTGTGTCTTTGCCATGGCTATACTTTGATTTTTCTGGTGACATTGTCACTAGGACAGGAGGTGGAAAATCCAAAATTGTATAGTTGTCATTGGAACAGGAGTTTAGGGAAAATCTAAAACGGAGAGACAACTGTCAAAAAATAAATTTTCTCTTTACTTTGAATTTTTTTTAAGTCTGGGGAAAAAAATTGCTGGGTGTTTATCCATCCCAATATTTAAAAATTATAAAAAAAGTTTGTGTAGGTACACATTGATATACTTTTTCCTTGTTGCTTTATGTACAATGTACCGAAACCCTGTGCACTGTGTTGCCTGTTTTCTTCTAGTAATATATGATACATAAAAGTAAACATTGGGTGGCTATAGTTTGACTTTATTGCGCGAAAGGACTATTCAACTGTTATAAGCCTTATTTTCAATCCAATCATTACTATTCTTACAAAGCGTTTTTTTAACACTACCTGATATGATTTCTTTTCCTGCCCTGTAAAATAGACTTCTCACAGGATCTCACAATTATGACTAACTTAAAGATTGTACATTTGTATATTATTCTGTTTTGTGTTCCAATTAATATTTTAAATTCGATTAAAAAATTTATTTTTTTATAGTAAAAAAAAAAAAATCAAAAACACAACTAATGCATGGCAGTGGAAATAATGCATGTGTTACTCTTTGTGAATAAAGTTTTACCAATGTGCCATTTGCTACATATGCCCATTGTCATGAGCTGTTGTTCATAATAAAAGGTGTAGTAGAGAAGTAAAGACCAGAAAACAGAGAACATCACAAAACATTATTTAAAAGCGTATCCATGGTTTGTCACTGTACCTGAGAATAGCGGGACCACACTGTGAAGGACTTATTTTGGAGCAGATATCTCTAAGCTCGAGCTGGTCACCTGGAGTGATTTCATAGCCTTGGCGTGGAATGGAAGCAAGCCATGTATAATCCACACCACTCTTTACGCGACGGTACTCAATAAAGCGTTCCCGTTGCTGCTTCTCTGCACGTTTAAGATGGGATCCCAATTCTAACATGAGAGTCTCTGTGACCATCTCTGCGCTAGTTCTGGGTGCCAGTTTCAGGGCAGAGTTGTCGGAGTCATTCCACCCAAAAAGTCCTGCCAGGAACATCCTCTAGACCTAGTAAAGACAATATCACACATAGGGTACATGTCAATAAGATGAATATCACTTTCAGAATAAATAAAAAATTGGTTTTCCATATTAAGGCAGCTGTTTCCTGTTATTCACTTGATTTTTCTCCTATGTCAGTAATACATACCTATGTCTGTAGGTCTCCCACCATGGAGGCTTTTTTGACTCCCTCCTCCAGCTCAGGGCTGATAACAAATAATCTAGATATTTATTGAAAGTAGGTAAAACTACTATCAGTTAATGTTTTCTTTGGTGTAATATAAAACGAATATTAATTCTGGTGCCAGATCAGGTGGCTTCATGGACACTTCTGATGAACAAAAAAAAATCACAATTCTTTGTAGTACAGTATAGTAACAAAGATAGACTGGAGGTTCATAATATAACAGATGTCAGTTGGTGTCCAGTTCTCTTTAACTCAGTTTCCTATAAGCCTTCTCCAAACCCATTCAAAATTATTTACTGCAAGTGTCCAACTGTTTGCCATGTTCATGTCACAGTCCTATGTTCCATACACAAAGTGGAGGAGAGAACTAAGAGGACTCAAAGCCATTGCTAACCAAATTTTTATGATAAATATCATGCAAAGTGTAGATAATGTTTGCATATAGTATATCACAAAAAAAGTACAGTGCTAATAAAATGTAATTTCTTTGAAATCTCTTAATAATTAAAATATTGTATCAAAAGCAGAGGAGGTGCAATTACCTGTAGTCTTCTCAAAGTATTTCCAAATGTGCTTGTCCTGGTATTTCTTGTCCTGCTCAGGACCAAAGGTATCATCCAACTATCTGTCACCTATTTCTTGGCTCCTTGTGTATCTTTTCATATGCATATGTCTCCGTTTTCAGATGCTCCTTATTTTTTATCTACTTATTTAGTCTTTTTTTTCTTCTGTCTCCACTCTTGTCATTGGAGCTGTACTTTTTAAGCCTCATGTAATGCTCTGTAATCTGTGGATTCAGTCCACTCAGCATTTTCCTTACTGGGATATGACAGACTAGTTATATAACAATAGCTCATTTGTGTTGTGAAAGCTCAACTCAGGTGTGGGCTATATATAATGTAACACTTTCTATGTATTTCTCACACAAAGCACCTTTAGTTATACTTGTATACAGCTATGAGAAAAAGAAAGTACAAGTATTTTTAAATATATGAGTTTTGTACATCAAGACATAATAAAAAAATCATCTGGTCCTTATAAGGTCCTAAGATAGGTGAATATCGCCTTAGATGAACAACAGCACATAAATATTATACCAGGTCTTTATTTATTTAACAAAGATGCAATCTAAATAAGTAAAGCAGTGTGTGAAAAATTAGAAATATCCTCACCACGTCCATAGAATAGGATTGTAAGTGGCAGCCAGGTGCTGGTAACCAAATGCTCTTGGTTAATTGATCATCAGCAACTGTGCATCACCTGTAAAAAATAGGTTTTGGCAATTTGCCGGGCTGGAGCCATCACATGTAAGTTAATACAACCCAATGATCCTAGATATGCTAGTGTTTCTATCCAATCAATCTGGGATAGGTTATAAGGCCATTTTAAATTGAAGTCCAGCATTCTTTGATGATAAAGATTATTCACCAGTGGAAAAGATTGAGGATAGTTATCAATCTTTTAAGAAGCGGATATCCCAGAAAGTTTCCTTAAAGGTCTTACCAAGTAATATTGCAAAAAAACATAACTGCTACAGCTCAGACTCTACAGGCTTCAGCATGGATATTTTAAAACAATAGAATTAGAAAAGGCATGAACAAGTATTGCATGTTTAGGAGAGTTGCTGGGGGAATTCCTTCTCTCCTAAAAAAAAAAAAAAGAAAATTTTGCAAGGTTGCATCTGCACCGACCACAAGACTTTGGAATTATGTTTTTGGACAAATGTGGAGATGTTTGGCCATAAAGCACAGCACCAGATTTGCCAAAAACCAAATCTAGGACAAGCACCCTAGACCAACTGCCAAGCATGCCGGTAAAAGGTCATAATTTGGCTTGTATTGCAGCCACAGGAACTGGACACACTGCAGTAATTTCATTGATTATGTACTCCTCAGCACTTCAAAGTGTTGCCTGGTAAGTAGTATTTGATGAACAAGGTAAGCTGTGGGTAGAGATGGAGAAGACTGCAACCGCAGTCTCTCTCATAAAGAAATTACCACACTATTGGGAATCCCAGGGCCCACCTAATAAACATCATGAAGGCGGCCTCCAGGGGTTCCCCCCTACACAACTTTGACTTCAATGCAACCTTTTCTGCTGCCATTCTAAACTACTATTTCATCAAGCCATCTCTGACTGACTCATCCTATCCCACTCCTGGATCTCAGCAAGCTTTTAAACCTCACTACAACCCACATTACAGGACCAGTTCTCAGGGACTGTTTGCCA
>NC_092866.1:38684325-38733846 GCF_032062135.1 Pyxicephalus adspersus | reverse complement strand
CACAATTATCGGATAACTTTGCCTCTTGGCTCACACATTCTTTCCCATGACCTGCCCACCCTTATCCTCTGTGACTTTATTGTTGCAGTAGATGAACGTACATAAACGACCCCACACATATCGCCGTAAACATTTTAGACCTGGTATTTTCCAAACTCTGCAACCTCACCCTCCTTGACAACTCGCCATTTCCCCTTTTTGATCACAACCTTATCACCTTCAACCTATCGAACTCTTGACCCCCTTGCCACATTCCAGACCTGGTCAATGGCAGAGAGATATCCGTAACCTTAACCACAACCTATTCTCAAACTGCCTCACATCCATAACCCCAACCCTCTCTAAAATCACATCTCCGGATAAAACTGCCTATCTGTTCAATCATACTCTTTCTCTGGATAAAGTTGCCCCTACCCCTTTCTGCTACCCCCGTCCTGCTAACCCCCGTCCCTGGCACAACAATCACACCAAACAGCTACAAAAGAAACACTGAGTTCACTCCGCTGTCATTTCCTCTCAAGCTTCGAACCCATGCAGCCTCTTCACGACAACTGACTCCATCCTAAACCCCACACCTGCTCCCTGCAGAACAACTTTCTCTGCCCAGGACATTGCCACCTACTTATATAATATAAAATTGAGATAAAATTGACAAAATCAGACATGATGTCTCTGCACACCGGGCCACTCCAACCATATCCACCCCTTCCATCTGTAAATTATCACCGGCCTCCCTCAGCCCCGTTACTGTGGATGAAGTCTCCTCTCTTCTCTCATCATCTCCATCTACTACCTGTCTGCTTGACCCAATTCCCTCGGATCTACTCTATGCCCATTCCTCCATCCTGGCCCCTGCCCTAACCAAACTCTTCAACCTCTCCCTTTCTACTGGTATCTACCCCTCCGCTTTCAAACATGCTATAATTCTCCCTATCTTGAAGAAACCCTCCCTAGACCATCCTATCTCCCTTCTGCCATGTTTCCAAACTTTTTGAGCACCTTGTCTACAAAAGACTTGCTGATTACCTGTACATAAACTCTCTCCATGACCCTCTTTAGCTCCCCAGTCTGGTTTTCAAGCTGCCCATTCCACCGTAACCCCTTACTAAAGTGGCCATGACCTCATTAGAGCCAAGTCTCAGGGCAAATTTTCTCTCCTTCTTCTCTTTGATCTTTCCTCTGCTGCTCCACTGTTGATCACCCCCTTCTAATTCAAATCATGCGCTCCATTGGTATCAGTGACACTGCTCTCTTTTAGTTTGCTTTCTATCTGTCTTACTGCTCCTTTCAAGTTTCTTTCAATGGTAATTCCTCCTCTCCTACCTGTTGGTGTTCCCAAAGGGTCAGTCCTTGAACCTATTCTTTTTTCTCTGTACACCTTCTCTCTTGGTAATATCATCTCATCTCATCCTCCTTTGGCTTATCTGTATGCTGATGATACTCAAAGCTATCTGTCCACCCCTGACTGTCTCTTTCAGTCCTGGATAAGGTCTCATGGTGCCTGTCAGCCATTTCATCATGAATGTCTGACTGATTCCTGAAACTCAAACTGGATAAAACAGAACTCATCATCTCCCACCCCCTCAAATTCTATTTAATTTAATATTTTTACATGATTTTGTGTTCCACACTTTATTATACTCATACAATATATTATACTGTAAAATAAATTTTCATGAACAACAATGTAGCCCTTTTAGACATATAAAACTGGAGAGAAATGTACCACTAGGGAGGTTAAAGGTTAAAAGTTTGGGATTAAAGTACCATTTCTGTGTTTGCAGATGACACCAAACTATGTAATGGAGTTAAGTCCATACAGGATGTCTATAATCTACAAGCAGATCTGGATGTGGCACATTACATTTAATGTAGTTAAATGTAAAGTTATGCACTTTGGGGCTAACAACATGCATGCTTCATACTGTCTAGGGGGGGGAATACAGTTGAGGGGCTCAGAAATAGAAAAGGATTTGGAGGTTCTGGTAGTTCAAAGACTTAATAACAGCACGCAATGCCAAGCTGCAATATCTAAAGCCAGCAAAGTACATTCTTGTATTAAAAGAGGAATAGACTGCAGAGAAGGAGACATAATCCTGCCCCTATACAAAGCATTGGTCAGCCGCATCTGGAATAAGCAGTCTAGTTTTGGGCACCAGTTCACAAAAAGAACATTGTGGAATTGGGGAGAGTGCAGAGAAGGGCATTTAAACTAATAAAATGGTGGAGCTCAGCTATGAAGAGAGATTAGCTGAACTGAATCTATTCTACCTTGAGAAGAGACATTTAAGGGGGGATATGATCACCCTGTATAAATATATAAAAGGTCCATATAGAGAACCCTCTTCCCAATTATTCACTTTGAGATTGTTACAAAGAACAAGAGAGCACTCTTTGCGTCTGGAGGAAAAGAAGTTTAAGCTCCGGATAAGGAAAGAGATTCTTCACTGTAAGGTCTGTGAAAATGTGGAATCGTCTCCCTCAGGAAGTAATTTCAGCAACTACTATAGGATGCGTTGGAAAAAAGCTGGATGTTTTTCTAGAAGCACAGAACATAACTGGGTATTAAGGCTTTAAAGTAAAAAAAACAGTGACCGTTGATCCAGGGAACATCCAATTGCCTCATGAAATCAGGAAGGAATTGTTTTTCCCCTGTTTAGGCAAATTGTACCAGGGTTGTTTTGCCTTCCTCTGGACCAACTATGTCCATAGGGTTTTATATTTGGGATATGTTTATTTCCCTAGTGGTTGAACTTGATGGACTTAAACGTACAAAAATAAAATTTCCAGTGCAACTTCAAACAAAAATAAGGGAAACAATAACAATACAAATAAATTAAAAGAAGACAGGAGGGGGAAAAAGGATAAGTCTAGAAAGACATCGTATAAACCACCAGTTAAGACATAGTCTATACCGAGAGGGTTGTCACATTAACTGCACACTTGGGGGAGAGAACTGCTGCCAGGGTTCCCAGTTAGCAGAAATTTTTTCCTGTTAGCCATTTAGGACACTGGAAAGTTTTTCATCAAAAAATGTGTTGTCTACACGTTTTGAAACTTCAAATAATGGGATAGTTTGAGTTGTTCAATGTTTTCCTATAGTTTGTTTTGCTGCAATCAATTTATATACACATAACTGGAATTGGACATTGGAAAGGATAGAAGGTTTAAATTGCAGGAGGGCTACCTCGCTCCTGACAGCCTCGGAAACATATTTGAGATATTGTGGGAGAAATATGCTTCATTTTGGATGGTAAAATGCACCACCGCATCATAACTTTGAATGCAGATTCCATGGTATTACATTTGTTGAGCATTTAGACATTTTCGATCAAGTATTGAACCATTCTTCATCTGCTCTAATCAGAACTAAATCTCTTTCCCACTGTAACATGTAAGGATGCATCGATGCCCGGGTGACTTCCGATAGTTTAGCATACTATAGAGATATCAGTTGCGGGCCTACAGGTGTTCTATAACATATATGTTCAAACATAGTCAGTTTGACTGGTAAGTCTGTCCCACTAGTTGGAGAATGGAGCCAATGTTTCATCTGCAAATAGGGGAAAATCTCAGTACTCGGGGCTTGATGTGCCGCACGAATCTCCTCCCAACTGAGAATGGAACGCCTCCCTAGGAGAGAGAAAACTGTTCCATAATTATGGGCTATCCACTAATTAAAGGCTTCAGGGGATTACTATCAGAGGCTTGTCTAAAAGGGACAAAACCTTCTTGATCTTTATGGATCAAGATATCTAAGAGAGTCCTATATCCAGAGAGTCTTTACCAGTTTTTAGGATCATGAAAATGTGGGCTAAAAGGGAAGCCATAGGGTGGTCTGAATTAGACTTCAGATAAATAAACATATGGGCTAATTTGGGGGACAGAATTTTCAGAAATATTTGTAGTATAACGCTGAAAACCCATCAGGCCCGGGTGCTTTACAGGATTTCAAGGTTTTAATCGCCAATAAAACTTCTTCAAGTTTAATCTCAGCTTCCATTAATTCTGCTATTGGTTCAGGTAAAGCAGGTAAAGCTGGCAAAGCAAGGCCCAAAATAAAGTTAGGTCAACTCTCTCAGCATCAAAAGAACCTCTGGAACCATAAAGTTTAGAAAGTACCTCCGTAAACATAGAACAAACATGTTTGGGGTTAGCTGGGATCTGGCCATTAGGTTTATGCAATTTAACGGAGTCCGAGAGCCCCAGCCTAGGACACACCACCTTTGCCAACATAGGGCCAGGTTTATTTGCTCTTGCATAATAATTCCGCTTAGATCAGCAAATTTGCTTTTTCATTTGGAAATCCAGTACACTGTTTAATTCCACTCTAACTTGTTGAGCTTCTTTGCATAAACTGACTGGATGGATTTTATTTCAGCTATCTAATTGTTCTATAACTTTCAATATTTCCTCAATTTTCTTATTTCTAGCCTTTTTCTGGCAGGTAGATAATTGAATAATGGCCCCACACAACGTAGCCTTATGGATGTCCCAAAGTGTAATAGGAGACATAACTGAGGAACTGTTAATCTCAAAATATTGGATCAATGCATGTTCAATTTCCTCAGCCACCCCGGGAGAAGAAAGTAGTGCGTCATTGAGACGCCAATGGAAAACACCTGATTCAGGGACCAACGAGTTACACTGGGCCATTATTGGGGAATGGTCAGACCATGGGATTATCAAAACTTTTGATTTGGAAACTTGCGGCAAAAATTGTTGTTGTACAAATATATGGTCAATTCTGGTGTAACTACCAAATAAAATGAGTAGTCTCTAATGGTGAGGTTAAGATCCCTCCAAACATCAATCCACTGATAGCGTGTTAATAGTTCAGAAAAGCCAGATGGTAAGCTAATGTCAAATTCCAGAGAAGCAGAGCTTCTTCAAAAGGAATGGTCAAGCTTGGGGTCAATAACTAAATTTAAATCTCCCATCATCAATAGGGTGCCCTGTTGCATGTTTTTCAATTACAGAAAAAAAAAGTGTTTAAAAAAACGTGTGTTAAAAAAAAACGGGAGTTGGGAGCGTAGTAATGAGTTATGGTGACATGTACATCATACAAGTTACCCTCAAACACTAGGTAGCAACCGGTAGGGTCCGCCAATTCAAAATTGCAGCGAAAGGGAACAGATCTATGGAAAGCTTAAAAAACACACCTTTTCTTTTCTGAAAAGTATGCCTGGAAAATTTGTGGGTAGGATTTATGGAAATATTTAGGACGAGGGGAAACTGAAAACTGTGTTTCCTGCAGACCTAAAATGTGGGCTTTCACAGATGAATACCAGTAAAAGCCTTCCTCCTTTTAGAAGGGAAATTTAAACCCTGGACAAGACCTTTTGAGGGGAACACCAGGCACTCCCGAGTTTGTGTGGCAAAGCTGGCAATGGTCAAAAGAACATATTTGTACCTAACAGTAAATAGCAGCATATTAACAAGTAGAAGAAAAAGATGCTATCAAGATATTCATCAAAATATCACTAAAAAGGCACTGAGCAAACATTGTAACTGTTAACTTATGGTAGACCTAACCTAAGAGAAACAGCACATTTGAGCAAATATTTGGTAGGGTAAACATTATCATTGGATACAATCTCAATCTTCAAAACCCTGAGAGTTGAGGGATAAGGGAGACAGACCCTTAACTGGAGAGCGTCCATGTTTGGAGACCTTTTCCTATACTGGAGAAAGACACTGGGGCCTCTGGGAAGCTTGGGGTCAATAACTAAATTTAAATCTCCCATCATCAATAGGGTGCCCTGTTGCATGTTTTTCAATTACAGAAAAAAAAAGTGTTTAAAAAAACGCGTGTTAAAAAAAAACGGCAGTTGGGAGCGTAGTAATGAGTTATGGTGACATCTACATCATACAAGTTACCCTCAAACATTAGGTAGCAACCGGTAGGGTCCGCCAATTCAAAATTGCAGCGAAAGGGAACAGATCTACGGAAAGCTTAAAAAACACACCTTTTCTTTTCTGAAAAGCATGCCTGGAAAATTTGTGGGTAGGATTTATGGAAATATTTAGGACGAGGGGAAACTGAAAACTGTGTTTCCTGCAGACCTAAAATGTGGGCCTTCACAGATGAATACCAGTAAAAGCCTTCCTCCTGGAGAGCGTCCATGTTTGGAGACCTTTTCCTATACTGGAGAAAGACACTGGGGCCTCTGGGAAGCCGATGGTGACTGCACGGGGGGGGACCTGATGAGGAGGTACACAATTGAAAATGTTCAATTAGCTCCTGGGCATCATCAGGGGTGGAGATGGAGAGCAAACAGTTGTAATATGTGAACTGGAGCTTGAATGGGAACCCCCAACGGTATCTAACATCCAAGCACTGTAATATCTACAGAAAAGGCTTAGGGGGTTTTCTCTTCTGGATCGTCTGGGGTGCTAAATCCGCAATGATTTGGTATGGGTGAGATTGAAACACAAGGTCTCGCTTCTTCCATGATGCTTTTAAAATTGCCTCCTTTGTTTTAAAAATTGTAGGCTTAATGTCCCTTGGATGGCCATCTGTCTTCCTGGGACCCAAAGCACGGTGTATTCTATCATTTTCTAGCCTTTCTGGCGGGTAATCTGGAAGTAATTCCTGGAATAGGGCTAGCATGAAACCAGGTAAATCAACAATCGTTTCTGGGATCCTCCTTATGCGGAAATTAGCTCTGCGATTCCGGTTTTCTAAATCTTCAATGCTAAGCATTGCAGCTTGCATATCTTTCTGTAGCATAGTTAGATCCTTCTCGTGTGAATCTATCACAGTAATGGTGTCATCCATTTTCTGCTCTAAAGTGTGGATCCTAGTGCCCAGCTCTCTAATCTCTCTGGTCAGTGTCAAAGATAACTTGCCTGTGGCTTGAGAAAGTTCCTGTTGAAGGAGTTGTTTGAAGCGTTCCAGAAACTCAGCATCCCTGCATGCTGGGCCAGGTTGTGCACTATGAACAGATACAAGGGAGCTGTCACTGGAAATCTCATCTGTAACGTCCGGCTGAGAAGGAGAACCAGGCAGCATGTCAGATACAGCCTGCACGTCTGCCATCTTGGATTCTTGCCGAGTGGTCAAGGCACTGGCAGGATGTCTTGTCTGGGACCGGACAATGCCGATTTTCTGCCCATCTTGACGGCGCCGTCTCAGGAGGAAGAATCACAGCCTAGGTGAGTATAAAGACCAGCTGATCCTGTTTGCTTAAGCGGTTCCACACTCGGTAGTCACAGAGCTCGTTCAAGATGCAGCCATCTTGGATTGCGGCTCACAAGCACTCCCTATGCGCCTGTGCTTTGGCTTTAAATCCCTCCACAGTTCTTGTCTCACTTACTTTTCTGACTTGGTAAAAAAATACTCCCCCAGCCGTTCTCTCCGATGACCTACAACTTACTTCCTTACTCATAACCTCATCACACGGATCCAAGACTTTTCTAGAGCTGCCCCCAATCTCTGGAATGGTTTTCCTTGTCCTATTTGGCATGCTCCTACTTTCTGCTCATTTAAAAGAGCTCTCAAAACCCATTTTTTCAAACGTCCCTACCCATCTTCCTCTGTCTTTTGAAACCGTTACTACTTCCCACCACTACATATCTCCCTTCCTATTGTGTGTTACTTCCCCTACCTCCTAGATTGCAAGCTCTTCAAGGCAGGGTCCTCTCCTCCTGTGTCACTGTCTGTATTTGTCTGTCATTTGCAACCCCTATTTATTGTACAGTGCTGCGTAATATGTTGGCACTATATAAATCCTGTTTAATCTTTTTATTAATTATAATAATATTAGCCCTTTGTATGAAACAGCGATGAAACCTTTGGAAGGGATTGTGGAGAAAGAAGAGATTGTGAAGGAGGAGGATTGTGAAGAGATAGAACAATAAGGTTCTTTACTCAACAGAGATTGAAGCTTTGAGACTTTTTGAGCTGTGTAATCGCTGTCAGAAAAAAACGTTTCTAGGAGATGTTTCTCTGCCCATCAGAAAAAATTGATGTTATCTAAAGCAAACGGGAACTTCTTGTTCCCCCAGTTTGCAATATACGGTACTGGTGTTCTGTTGTCCATCTTGATTTCAGTCCCTGCCATCAATCCCAGCAGGTTGGAACTGGTCGTCGATGGAAGCTTCCATTGACCTTGAGCTTGGTATTTGTTTTCCAACCCATTGAACTTGCATCTGTAGTGAATAAAATCTCCTTGTCCTAATGACACTCCTCCAGATAGATTCTGTGTTGATGCCCACCATAACAGATTTCTCGTACTGGTAATGAAAGGTGAATATCTTGTTTCAACGATAGTATATTCCATTAAGTTAGGAAATCTCCTCATGTGCCATCTGGCCCAAGGAACGACTGGGATGTAGGGATACATTAGCCCTAATAACTTCATGCATTATCTTGTGGCAACTTTTTGGGTTCTTGAGAACCGCATAGCTCATTCTCTTATTTGACTTATCTTATTCTTATTCTGGAGAAAGGACACCTTTGCTTTCTTCGTATCGACTGTTACCCCAAGATATTCCCTTACTTGGGTGGAACACAGTTGACTCTTCTGATGTTTTATCAACCAACCTAATTGTGCTGGATTAGGTAACAATCTGTCCCTTTCTTTTACGAGCCTGCTTTTAGGATCTGCCAGAACCGGGATATTGTCCATATAATGCCCTGTAGTTTTAGAAAGGCAATCACTAATGCCAAAATCTTGAAGAAGGTTCTTGGGGCTGTTGCAAGACCGAACGTTAGGCATGTAAATTGAAACTGCTGATTCATCATCCCAAAACGATGATATTTCTGGTTTCTTGGAATAATTAGAACATGTAGATATGCATTTTCTAGATTGATTGAAATCATCCACGTACCAGGCTGAAGAACTGCCAGAATTGTCTGTAAGAACTCCATACGAAAAGATTTTACTAGAAGATATACATTCAGGCTTCTGAGATCCGGTACTGGGTGAAAACTTCCTGATGTTTTCTCAATCAGAAAGAGTCTGGAATAAAATCCTGCCTCCTCTTCTTCCAGGGGTACAGTTATCACCGCCTGCGACCTGTAGAGCTCTTAAGCATAGAGAGAAGAACCTCCCACTTTGACACTGGAAGGATTGTCTGGACAAAATGTGGAGGACTTTGACCAAACTGTATTTGGTACCCCAACGATATGACCGATACTACCCAGGTGTCTGAAATTTTGCCATTCCATCCTCCTGCGAATCTTAGAAGTCTGGCACCAACCTTCAGACCCTGGGCAGAGCCACCTTTAGAACTGCTTGTTTGCTGTTTTGGCTGACTGAGGGATCTTGGATTTTGACAGTCTGTAAAGACGCCTGGGCTCCTCTTCATTGTTGACAAAAAGGTTCACGGAACCTACTTCCTCTAAAGTCATGAAAATATTCTCCTGTTACCCTCTAAATAACTTCTAGAGATTTCCCAATAAAGAACTTCAAAAGGGATCGAGCACAAGGCTTGTTTAGAAACTGAATGCGCAACCCAATGCCTTAGCCATGAGACCTTCTTGCTGTCGTCGCAAATCCTAACCTCTGGCAAAAAATCTGCTGTTAATTTCATGCGATCCAAACACAGACCAACCATGGACAAATCTGCTTCGCACTCTAACGCATTTCTGTACATCTCCACCTAAGTTAACAGAGCTCTTGACACTGAGGGGAGACCAACAGCCGGGAGACTAGCTAAGTCAGCCACTGAGTAGATCCTCTGAGGTCACCTTCAGTTTTTCTACCAATCAGATCTCTAAATACTGCTGAATTTACCATGGGAAGGACATGTCTCTTGCTAAACGCTGAAGGGCTGCATCTACTACTGTATGTGAATCCCAGAATTCTATATCTTTCTGATTTAGGGGATATAACTTTATACCAGGTTTTCAAAGAGGGCATTTTCGATCGGGTTTTACCGAAACTGGGCAATGCCAAAACTCGCTCATGCTTCGTATGCAGCTTAAGCCGGAGACGCCATAATGACTATTGGCATCCCTGTCTATACCTGCCATTACTCACGCCGCGGCTCTAATGCCAGCAGATCCGCAGGCCAAAACAGATAAACTAAGACACAGGTGCCAATAGAATGGACAGAACAATTAGGACCCCAAGGTCCCGAAACCTTGGAATGGACTTACCATACTGGAAAATCCATCGCTGAAGACCATAGTACTTAACGGTCCTGGAGTGTGGACAAAAAAAGAACAGAGAAACCAGGAGAAAAGGGTTTTTTATTTTGGATAGTGGTCCTGGGGGGTCACAAAAGGGGCAAAGTTGACCTATAGGTGCGCCGGCAGGAGTGCCAGAAAACTGAATTCCTAGCTGATAACTGGCTAAGCTGATGGTGTAAAAATTAGTATCATAGAACTGTGGTTTCTATGGCAACACAATTGTGACGTGATAGAATACCTTCTTGCTTCTGATCAAATTGTAAACTACACTTTTTAAATGCACAGGAAATATAGGGCAGACTCCTTCTCAAAATCCTACTCTGTGATCCCTGATAGTTTAAGGAGTAAGTTTATGTCTCCAGCTGTTCTCTAGTTAGGAGGTTACACTTTTGTACATGATTATTCAGTAAATACCTCAGGTGACATACTCTTCATGATTAAATGTAAGAAGTTTAGTGCAATTTTACTATAATATTAGGTTTTGAAATGCCATAATTTTCTGAGTAGGTGCAGCCCTCAGAACATGTAATTATCCACCATAAAAACATAGGTCTATCAATGCAGCGCACTGCATTGGTTTGACATACTTGTTATAGGGGATCAAGAAATGTTAGTTAATGCTGTGTAATTTAATATTGCTATATAAATACTGTTTATTAATATTATTAACATTGGGGAACGCATTTTTTGTTGAGTTAGATCAGGAGTGTCAAACTCAAATACACAGAGGGCCAAATTTAAAAACTTAGACAAAGTCACGGGTGAACCTTGAAATTTATTGAAAAAATTAAGGACATTTTTCCTTCTCATTAGATATAAACCCTTTTAATATGGAAACAAAGGGGTTTTGCTTTACATTCAATCTGGAACAAGCCTATAATAGAGAAAGGCATAAAAATGTTTTTTTAATTTTATTTAAGAAAAAATCTTATGTCTTTCTCTATTTGTAACCTTCTGAGGTAAATTTCAAAGGTAACCTTTTTGCACAGGCTAACAAAAATAATAAAAATATTCTTCTATGAAATTCCAACCATTCAAGTCCATGCCTTGGAGTCGCAGGGAAAAGCACAGCTGAGGGGGAGTGCTGGAAATGCCAGAAGCGGCCAATGCAGAGCAAAATCTCATGAGTAGCCCGCCGCTAAAAACTCCCTCTTCATTGAAATAGCGCCGCTACTAAAATTGCAGGCATTAGCCAGCTGGTCTATAGATGGGAGTATTGCAGGGAATTGTAGTAGTGGCGCTATTTCTATGCAGCAGCGGGCCAGTTGCAGTTCATATTCAGGATTCCTTTGGGGGCCAAAAAAAAGGACGTTGGGGGCCAGATTTTGACACCCCTGAGTTAGATCTTACACTTGCTTTTTTTTCTAATTTTTGGGTGGTGAATCCAGAAATGACCCCATTCTTTTGCTATCACATCCAGTTTTTACGATACTGAGTACCCTCTATTTTTGTCAAAAAACATACAAATTTTACATATAATAAAAAAATAATGAAATAATAACTTGAATGTTCTGTTTATTTAAATTTCTTTTGTTCATACAAAGGATTTATTGTTACTCCATGACATTTTTTTTACAGTAAAACATTTGAAAATTAAGCGGGTACGCAGTTAGTGTAAAAATTTATGCTTATACCTTTTCCTGGAGTGTTCAGTGTTAGGACAAACCCGCCGGATGCTCCAACATTAGTCACCCATCATATGGACATCCCATCTACACTGTGACCATCCTTCCATGACCTTCAAATCTTGGTGAAATTGTTCGCCTTGCTCATCACTGACTGCACCAGAGTTTTCAGGGAAGTTGGAAAAATGGCTATGCAGAAAATGCACCTTGATGCTCATATTGCAACCAAGGATTTTGTAGCTCTCGAGGAGTTTCTGGACAATTTCTGTGTAATTATTTGCTCATGTGTTTCCAAGAAAGTCCCTAACAATGGCTTTGAATGATAACCAAGCATTCTTTTCGACTTCTGACATTGTCCTGATGAAATGTTCATTTTTGATGAACTGCCGAATCTGTGGACCATCAAACACATGACCTATATTTTTTCAAATGACAGGCTAGGAAATGCCAAAATGAGGTACTTTAACGGACTGCTTCATCAGACCCATTTTTATGTGCAGAGGCACCCAAATATATTGCCATTGTGAGGGAGGACACACTTTAAGCTCCGCTTTGAGCTATCGATGAATAGTCTCCATTCAGTTGAGTTATAGATGGGAAGTCCCAATTCATCCATTAAACCAGGTATGTTACGGCAATACACAAAGTCACTCTCAGTTCTATAGTATTGCAGAAATGCAATTCTCTGGTTCAAAAGTAAAATACCTTCCATTCCTTTTTCAGGTAAGTTTTTCTCACACAAACGTGATGCTAGGAGTTCTGAAGCCTTCTTCGATAGTCCCAAATCACGTGCCAAATCAACTCAACTCATGCTGATCAAATCTTTTATGAACAGAGTTCTCTTCAATTTCAAACTCTTAACCATTGTTATCACCTAGTTCATCACCATAATGATGTTCTTCAACAGAGGTGTAACGAAAACCGGCACTGGGATTTCATCTGAATGAGCTACTGGGCATATAGCCGATGGTAGACAAGGATGCTCCTTGTTACATTTATTTTTCTTGGTATATTTTCAAGTTTTCACTAAACAAAAGTAACAGTCACTGAAATAATCTCCTGGCTCTCGCCAAACCATAGTTATACCAAATGGCATCTTATCATGTGTTCCCTTTGTCCACATCCGTAAACCCTCGGCACACTGTTTGCACACTTTAAGAGGGGCCCAAGACCAACTGTGAACGATGTGGGGACAACATATGCAAACAAAAAGATTGGAAGGGAGTGGACACCATCACAATATATATTAATCTTTAATAATAACAGCTGAGGTTTATTCTGCTTTTTTTGCTTTCCCTGGTTTTACCTTTTCCACCATCATCAACATGTTATTTTATAATAAAACCTTTTTATTACAATATTTAAGACACAGTGAGATCATAATGATATCTCTGTTCTTCTAACCAAAGCAGGCACATTATGACTGGAGAGAGGAAGTAGAAGGGTGCTGGTAATAGCTTCCTGAAAACATTACAGCACCCATCCTCAGTAAATCCCTCAAGTGCTCTCACTCCTGATGAAAGAAAAAGGCCGTCTTTCAGAGGAGTTATGCAAATAAAATGTGTTGATGGGTAAATGTCAGATCAGAAGAGTGGGCATTCCTAGGCGGACAGTATTTACATGCAGATTGCTCCAGATTTAGATTGCTCAGACTTTACTTGAGGTTGAAGAATAAATGAAAGGCACAAGAGTAGTTTACTAGAAGCCCAAAATTTTTCCAGCTAAAAGTGTTTAAGTGTTTAACAATTCAGCTTTCAAGCTATTAGGTAAAGCTTTGGATTTTACTGTTTACATTCCTGTTTGTTTACAGAGCATGGCCTTTACACATACACAAATAGCAATGGTATTAGTTGACTAATGAAGTGATATAAAGCAGGGCTTTGCTAATATAGCTGAGATTAAGACTGTATAATCCCTTCTAGTAAAACAGTTAGAGTCAGAGGGGGCAAGATCTGTTAGTTGTTATTAATGAAAATGGACAGCAGAAGGTGAGACCCAGGGACTCAGATTACAGAATTTGTCACTTTGGAGTCTTCTGACTAGGCTACTATATGGCCAAAAATCAAAGACGTAGTAGTAAGTAAATAATAATGCAACCTGATAAATATGTTACTAGGACACGTGATAATCATACACAAGTGGCACTATTAGACTGTTTCTGATAGATTAAACCTCTTAACAAAAACTGCAGATCCCATTAAGTTACAGTAAAGCGTACCTAAACTCAGAATTTTCACTTTACATAAAAGGGTAGACAACTCTATGTAAGGTAAAAACATTTTTTAATGGAACACCCTTTCTTTAAAAAAAAAGGGTGGTGCATCGCCCCCTTAGTTCTTAATCCCCTAGGCTTTTCTTGTCCTATTATGTGATAGGATGATAAATATAAACCTATCTACAAAAATACAAACTGGTATATACAAGCTGGGTGTATTTAAAGGACACATACCTCTAGACATATGATCAATATGCATTTTCACTGAAATCATCCTGCATATTTTTACTTATGGGACCTTGTAAACGGCAAACTGAAGGTTAAAAAACCTGAATGTAGCACTCAATCCTGCATGAGTGTCAGTATTATCTTGGGTTCTTTCTTGTAATGCAGCTTAAAGAAATCACTGAGGCTTGTGCATCTTAGTTTAGAGGCTTAATGAAGGTAATGCAAAATCTTTGGTTTATAGAATTTTTGCACTGTACATTTCCTTTCCCTCTAATGCATTTTTAAACCCAATATTACATTTTCCATACACCTTAGCTGTAGAAGCTGCGTTAGTTTTCTCTTTTCAGGCTTTACTTTTAATTCAATTAGTCATTCTGTAAATAACACCCTTTATGTTACCTATTTCATTTCCCACTCTGTCTTTTCTTTCTTTATGCCCATATGGTCCAGTGGTGAATTAATATCACTCTTTGTACTTTCTTTTCATGTCAGTGGAAGGGACAATGTCATTGCATTTCTGGCAATATTATTATTAATAATACTAATAAACAGTATTCATATAGCTCCAATGTATTATGTAGCGCTGTACATTAAATAGAGCAATTCCAATATATTATACCAAAGTATTTTCTGTACTTGCCTCAAAAGAGAAAACTACAGCAGCCAACACATGTGAAGACTGACAGTCTACACTATATTAACAATTTCTTTTTAGATAGGCTTTTAGTATATTATTAGTTTTGATCTGTATCCTGTAGTGAGGAAAGGGAGGATAGGAGCCACAGCCTAGCTATTTGACACAGTCTGTACTTGTTACTCTGCAAGAAAGAGTTAATATAATGTCTCCTTAAAAAAAATAATATATATATATATATATATTTTTTTTTTCACCGGGTCACTTCTTTCCCTGTTTTAAATTAAAGTATAACTAAAGTTACACTTTTATGTTTGCATGATCAAGCTGGTCATTATTGCAGAAAGAAACTATTTATTGTACAGCACTGTGTAATATGTTGGTGCTATATAAATCCTGTTTATTATTATTAATATTAAAGGAAAAACGATGTCCCTTCTGCAATAATGTGTTTTACCTGTCTGATCACTCCAGGTTTCAGGTGTCAAAGCATGTGCATGCACAGAGTCAGCTTTGTTTGCCAGGGAAAGCTGGCAATCTTGGCTTCCCTTGCATGTGCTCGGCATCACCAACCAAGATGGTCAAAGATCATCTGGAAGAGGAAAAAGAGAAGGAAGATGGTGGTGCCCTGTTCTGGAACATGATGAAGTGAGACGCTAATTTAGTTTCAGTTAAAGTTAAGATGGGGTCTTTTGCACTTGTTTATAGCAGTGAACAAAACACAATAACATTGAATAGTAAAGGGAAATTTCTCTTTACTTCTTGTCCCTAGAAACCATGTATGAGTATATTGGTCTACTTACACCTGTATAGAACAGTTGCATACAAGCACTGTAGGAGATGTTTGTTGAACTAAAATCCCACTTTGAAAACTGGTTAACACAAACACCACAAGAGAGCGTTTTCCCGCATTGGGGACGCCATCATCTATGTAACTTTGCAGACAGGAAGTGAGCCTCATCTTTTTCTCTAATGTTCAGGTCGGCCTTGCTGCTTGGGCCATGCGTCACTTCCGATGGAAGCAGGATGGTTGCCCCGGTGATTTGTGGAATGGTTTGGGCGGGCTCTACCTCAGGAAGTGACGCAAGGTCTGTACTCGAGCGAGGTAGAGATGGCGGACAGTGGCCGGAGTTATCTTGGTAAGGGATTTATTTATTGCAGTCATTTGTTTACTAATAACGAGCTTGGAGACAACAAATCATTATAAACACTTTCTTTACATCGTTTGACTTTTTCTTGTACTACTGCGTCGGTATGCTGTGTGGGACGGTATATAGGGCTGGAGGCTGCTTAGCTCGTCGTCGGACTCTTATATAAAGAAAGTTTGTCACTTTTTCTGCTTTGCAGACACATTTTAAAGTTTGTTTGATAAGTTACGGTCTCCTAATATACCATGATTCCCCCATGTTTTCAGTACTTACAGTACTTCAGTGTTTTGTGACCTTTTTTAACATAAGGAGGCCCCTTTTTTGTTCATGGAACTCTCTGCTATTATACCTATATGCACCCCCATGTACACATTAGTGTGGTGATCAGTAGGGAGAATGTCACCCTTATAGATGTTAGTTTTTGGTGTATTCTCGATTACCTCTGAGGATCTTTGTCCTATTTTCCCTACTTCATATTGTCACCATGGCTGAAAGTGAAGGGAAGTAAAACATCTGAAGTTGTCATTGGAACATGAATACAGGAAAACCCCTTCCAGTGTGGATATTTGTTATGATGACATGGTAAATTTTTCTCTATTTTCTGTTTTTATGAGACAGGAAGTAAAAAAAATTCTCTAAAGCTGCGTACACACTTGCAATTTTTGTCGTTGGAAAGGATCTTTCACGATCCTTTCCAACGACAAGGGATTGCACGATGCATGAACGATGCTGTACATACAGCACCGTTCATGCTCTATGGAGAGGGGAGGGGGAGAGCGACGGAGCGGCACACTGCTGCGCGCTCTCCCCCTTCCCTTTCATTAGGATCGGTTGTCGTCCATCGTCCGTGGATCCGGCAGGACGGTCGTTCGGACGATGGACGACACCGGCTGTACACACGGCAGATTTTCGCCCGATATTTGGCCGATGCCGATTATCGGGCGATAAAAATCTGCCGTGTGTACGTAGCTTAAGACACAGTTGGCACCGAGAAAAGACAGGAGAAAAAAACAAAAAAAAAAAACAAACTAATATGCTTTACTTATGAAAATTGCCTTCTTCCCTTGTGGTCCTAAATAATAAGTCTTCTCCCCAGCCCCTTTTATAGCTGGGCACGTTACAGTAACCACTGTAATCACTTTCACACCTGACACCATTGGTCAGGACAAATAGCGTTCCCTGCTTACATGGAATATCTATCTATCATGAAGTGTCATGCATGCAGTGATGTGCTCATCTGAAGGAGGACATTCTGATGAAGCTGGTATTGGTCTGCTTAGTGCCACTTTCCAGAATATAGCTATGGTCCCCATCTATCGCATCATACCCGAGGTTTTTTTTTTTTTTACACCTGGTTAGTTTAAAATGTTTGTAAAGACAAATTTTTTTTTTGGATACAGAGAGGAAGTACTTTTTGCTGTCTTGTAAATGTCTGCAACACAGAAGTTGATGGTTTACCTTATACAAAATGTTATCTCTTCCTAATTGGGAACACAGGGCAAACAAGACAAAACCCAACAGGGTACACTATTCATTCCAAAACACTGTAATAAAACTGAATTCTAGTCAGCACCTTAAAAGTTCCCTCAAACCTCCCTCTCCTTTACTTAAATTACCATGACAATATATTGTGTAATCCTTTTTTTTTTAAGCCCCTGTAATGTCTTTATAGGGACTGCTAAAGATTTATTCTTGGAACCTAGGAAGAGTTGTCCAAAGTATCTGTGACCAATTAAGGGCAGAAACATATAAGTCTAGGAAAGACAGGTAGAAATGTCTACAAGGTATGCATAGCCCAGTAATCCTGCTTGTCTGTGTTGCTCTACATGTTCCCATCATTTAGAGACATGCTGTACATTAGTTTGCAGGCAACCCTCTATCTGTCCTATTCACTGAAATCAAAAGAACTCTCCCCCTGTGTTAATACTGAACCCTGAGCAAGGCTCAGACTTGCTCCATACATTCCTACCCCTTTGCTGACCTCCTCTCCCAACAGTCTTCACTAACATTTTGTCAGCAGTTCTCTGCTACTGCTGACAGCCTAGTAAATTACAAACCTTTGCTCATTTGTATGTGTCTGTTCTCGTGTAGGCACATAGTTAGTACAGAGGTACTGTACCACCCTGCTAAACTGCTTGTGACTTCACTAAGGGCTCAAAACTCATACAAAAAGTCATTGGGCTTATTGGGCAAATTTGTGCCCATATCAATCTGACTTTATCTTAGTATTGCTTTAATAACTTTTTTCTTTCTATTTATCCATATTTAAAACCTAGCAATTAAAAATATGTCCTTTATTCCTGTGTCATTGTTTATATCCGTCTGTCATTTGCAACCGTCTATACATACTGCTTAATAATTGCTACTAAAGAAAAGCCCTATCTGTTCATTTTTTGCAAACTGTAGACAAAAAATTAAAACAAACAAATTTTCATTGGATAAATATTTAAAAAAAAAAGTGTCTTCTAAAATTTGTATATGTATTAAGACAAGCAGCATTATTACACATGCATCGTCACTAATCAATTTGGAAATAGGTTTTTTTAGCAGCTATTCCACAGCATTTGGTTTTGTATAAAACAAAAAGCTGTGGTTGTTTTTAAGATTTTCAAAACTAACTAAGGCTTAGTCTACACAGATGTTTTCCCCAGCATTTAACCAGAGTCTTTAAAAGCCCATGTTTGAAATTACCATGAATTACAATGGGCTAATCTACACCAGGACGTATCCTTGAGGCATGTTTTTGAGTGTTATCTATAACGCTCCTTGGAACATTTTAAAAATGAAAACAGGGCTAACGCGGGTAACTGCGTTCATTCTTTTCAGTGGGGGTTTTTCCCCGCATTTTCCTATGTTTATAAGTGCTTGGAACATACATACGGAAAACGGGGGCGTGGCCGTGCTGGACATTTAAAAGCAGATTACTGAGTAATTTTCTTTTAAATACTACCCGAGGTTCCGGCCACTCCACTTCTCGCGTCAGTAGTTAGATGCGAAGCACAATGCAGGACTTCTGCTTTGTGCATCACAGCTACCTGCAGATGTGAGCGGCAATAGTAAATTCAGCTGGCACCACCCCCGGAATTTACTATTGCTGCTCGCATCACCCAGAAGATGTGATGCACAATGCAGAAGTCCTGCATTGTGCCTTGCATCTCCCTTGCATCTGATGCGAGCAACAGCAGCATTGGTGGATGCAGGGGGTGAGCCAGGACGGGACATCGCCACTCACATCACCCAGAAGATGTGACATCTTCCTGGTGATGTGAGTTGTGATGTATTGAATATAACTGGGTATTAAGGCTTTAAAGTAAAAATAACAGTGACTGTTGATCCAGGGAACATCCGATTGCCTCATGGAACCAGGAAGGAATTTTCTTACCCTGTTGAAGCAAATTTTACCAGGGGTTTTTTCCCTTCCTCCGGACCAACTATGTCAATGGGGTTTTATATCTGGGATATGTTTATTTCCCTAATAGTTGAACTTGACGGACGTGTCTTTTTTCAACCTAACCTACTATGTAGGAACAGTTAAAGACTTCTGCAAGTCATGCGAACCGTCCCCTCCCCCCCCACCAAGCCTTCCCCCAGGGAAGACCCATTTGTTCGTATCTAGTTGTCCGTATGTCAGACGTCCTAATCTCGGGGACTACCTGTACAACTCTTTCTGTTTTTGCACATTAGGACATAAGAAAACAATATATCTGGTCTTTCTCAGGTGTTAAAATTAGGTCAATACAATCTTAGGTGAACCACAACACATGAGGTATTCAACAGTGTTATGATTTGTTTAACAAAATCAGAAGCAGTGTGTGGAAAAAATAGGTGCACCCTTACCAATTCTACAGGATTAATTACCCCCTGAGCAGTATTCTCGAGTGTGGCTCGGGGTAAAAAAAAAAAACATGCAAAAAGCAGTAACCCCAAGTCATACTCGGGGAAGTTAAAAACATCCCGCTTGTCTGTGCCCGTCCTCGGCCCGCCTTTGATCTTCTGCCGGTGAGTGCACTGAGGTTCCTGGGGAGTTTCAAGTGATGTTGGTGCATGCATCGGTAAGTGCGGGAGGCGCGGATGGAAATTCAAATAAGTTTTTTTACTTGATTCAATGCAAAATAACTGTATTGAATCCAATACACAAATTTCCATGCAAAACAGTGTACCGCTTTTGGCGTAAAAAAACAGACAGAATTAGAACACTAGGGGGGTAAAGCAGCCAGGTGCTGCTATTGAAATACCTTTTATTTGTTGATCATCAGCAAGTGTGAAAACCTCTGAAAAAGAAGTTTGGCAGTTTGCTGGACTTGAGCTTTTGTGTGTTCACACAAGGGAGGAAAGATCTTAGAAAACCAATTATTTCTTGCCATCAATCTGGGAACGGTTATTATGCCATTTCCAAACAATTTGAGGTCCATCATTGTCCATCTGTTTATAAATTGGAGAATGTGATATTCCCTCAAACATTCCCTGCTGGGAATCAATTACCGCCATTAAAATACCTGGATTTAGAAGATTCCCACTAAGGAGTGTCAGATATTTGTTTTATAAATAGAGCCCAATGCATATCTTTTTTTTTTTTTTTTGTGGTGTCTGGTTAAAAATAAAGAGTGACAGTTCTAATATTTATATTTGAAAGATTTATTTCAGTAACTTGCATCCTCTGTCAACATTAAATAATAGGTTAATAAGTTATCTCAAGTGGGAAATTAATGGTTTTAGTTCAGTTTTATTCTAATTTGTTGGAGCTCCATGTGTTGGCTAAAATGATACTGCCTGCTTGTCATAGCACTGTTTGACTGAACAAGTCATGGCTGATAAACCATTAATTTGCGTGTGTATATTGAAACTTGCTCACTTAGTATGAAATCAAATTTGTGCACATAAGCTAAAGCTTCACCTACTGGCTCATTAAGGGAATGCACAACCAGTTCAGTTTAACACCCCTAAGATCCCAAGCAAAGCATTATGTTCTTTAATATTGCCCAGGTCACAACAATAATGTCGGGTTATCTAGATGACATTTGCACTTACTGTGTAAGCAAATTAAATGTCATTCAATATCTATCTCAAACACATAACAAGTCACAATTGTGCAAAATTGTGCCTATATCAATCTGACTTTATCTTAACATTGTTTTTTGAAAAATTAATGATCTTTTTTTTTTTTTTTTATTTATCCATGTTAAAACCTAGCAATTTAAAACAGTGTTTTTCAACCTTTTTTAAACCAGGGCACATTTTTACATCAAAAAATCCTGCACACACCACAAATCAAAAATGTTACAAAATGACACTCTAGCTATTTCTCTTGTCTCTAGGAATAAACAAGGCAATTAACCCCCCTAGCGTTCTAATCCTGTCAGTTTTTTTTATGCAAAAAGTGATCCTATTTTTTTTGCATAGAAATTTTTGTTTATATTGTGGGCCTGTAATTCTTAGGATTAACTCACAGGTATGATAATTATATTTATTTATTATATTATAATCATAAATTATAATATAATACATAATTATAAATATTAATAAAAAAAAGAAATAGACAACAATGTAATCTTAAAATAAAATTAAAAATTAAAAATGTACTTTTATTTTTTTTTTCATGTTGTGTGGTGTTTTTGTACTGTAAAAACCATTTAAAAGCAGATTACATTGTAATCTGCTTTTAAATTTCCCACCCAGACACCCCCCCAGTACATCACCACTCCCATCACCCGGAAGATGACACATCCTCCCGGGTGATGCAAGTGGGGATGTCCCGCCCGCCTCACCCTGACACTGGAGCTGCTGCTACCG
Organism: Pyxicephalus adspersus; assembly: GCF_032062135.1. NCBI lineage: Eukaryota > Metazoa > Chordata > Amphibia > Anura > Pyxicephalidae > Pyxicephalus > Pyxicephalus adspersus. The sequence goes on along the minus strand of NC_092866.1, from coordinate 38,712,065 downwards.
TGTTTCCCCGAAAATAAGACACCCCCCGAAAGTAAGCCCTAGCAGGATTTTTGGCTGTTTTCGAGCAAGCTTGAAATATAAGCCCTCCCCCGAAAGTAAGCCCTATTGGCTTCTTCGGAGGGTGTGGTCACGTGGTACACGGAGGGATACCAAGAGGAAGGAGGGAGCAGAGAGAGAGAGAGCAGGAGATTTCAAAAGCACTGGAGCAAGGGGTGAAGAAATCGCAGGGTTAATTAACCTATAGTACTCTGGTGTGACACTAGAAGAGGTTGGTGGATTCTCTTGTCAAAAGGTCCTTGCTGGTATTTCATTCATTAGCAGCAATGCATATTTATTAATTGTTTTTTTTTTTTGCTTTTACTCAGATTTAACATGTAACTATGAGTCACATGTTAATTGTCAGCACATTTTCTTGTTAATGTTGCACTTGTTTGCTTATGAAGCTGTGTGTGTTTTTTCATTACTCATTTATGTCAATTCTTATTCATGACTTCTTGTATATAACAGAAGAAATCTGTGATTTTGACAGGTCACAGGTAACACAGAGGTATCTTTCTATAGTAATATTGGTTGCAGGTTTTGGTAAATACAGATTTTTGTACATGAATAAATATAGATTTTTTTGTGAGAAAAATAAGACATCCCCTGAAAATAAGCCCTAATGAGATTTTCAGAGGTAAAATAAATTTAAGACACTGTCTTATTTTCGGGGAAACACGGTATGCATCTCCAGAGAGATGCAAAGCACAATGCAGGACTTCTGCATTGTGCTTCACATCTCACTGCAGATGCCAGCAGCAGCTCCAGTGTCGGGGTGCTGTCGGGGTGGTCACCCCCGGAATTTGCTCACATTTCACTGCTGATGCGAGCAGCGGTTTGGCCGGGACCCGGGTGGTATTTAAAAGCAGATTACTCAGTAATCATAAGACGCACTCCTTGGGGGGAAATGGGGGTGCGGTATATGGTCCGAATACCCTCCCGCGCTTCCAAGGGGTCCCCTGCAGGCCACTGCAGTTCCATCTAGCCTGGCATCCTCCCTGCAGCATGGCCCCTCCGTTCTGCAGCCTCCCCTGCTCAGATTCCAAAAAACACAAAGCTGTTCAGCCCTACATTATCCTATTGATCGCAGACCCCCGCCTTCCCCCTCCCTGTGTTTATCAGTAGCTCACGTCTAGAGAGATGCTGGGAATGTGTTTCTGTGTAAGAAGGCTTTGTGTAACAGTGGGGAGGGAGGCAGAGAGAGCAGGAGGAGGGCAGTGTGAGGTGAGCAGTGCTGGGTTTCTTGTGCAGCAAGTCATTCTCCTATGACAGGTGAGCTTTCCTGTCACTATAGTCTTGTAGTGCAAAGTTCTGCCGTGCAAAGTTATGTCTCTGTCCAATGTTCCAGCACTCTATAGCTAATTCTCTTGTCTCTAAGAATAAACAAGGCAATTAAGCTACCTACTGCCACCCACTGATATGGAAGAGTATTACATTACTTTCCCAGTGACTACAGCACAGACACTCGACAATGGAAATTGGATAATTTCCCACGGCACACTAGTTGAAAATCACTGATTTTAAAATATATGTCCTCTCCTCCTGTGTCATTATTTGTATCTGTCTGTCATTTGCAAACCCTATTTAAGGTACAGTGCTATATACATACTGTTTATTAACAATTTGCTACTAAATAAAAACCGTATCTGGTATTTTTTGCAAACTGTAGACAAAAGTAAAAAAATGGATAAGATAAAAAAAAGTTTCTGTAGATAAAATTATAAATATTATTTTATCATTTATTTTCTCCCTTTAAAAATGTATACTATTTTTAAATTTTTACCAACATGATTCTATTGCAAAGCATTACAAATAGCAAGTTATTCACAACAGAAGAAAAAATTTGTGTTTTATAAAGAAGAAAAAAACTTTTATGAACATAATGAAAAGTTCAAAAGTATATTGCTACATGTTGTTTTGTTAGACGTGTTTTCTTGGTGACATGAACTTGCTACCACATGGATGTGTTGATTAAATGGTATCTGCATGCTATTCCTTGTGTACATGAACTGCTGTCTTTTATATTTCATTAAAGTTCTTTATATAACACAACCTACTTATACAGATAAATCTTAGCTGCTGAGTCAGTCTGCTGCACTCCAGCCTTTGACTGGTTCTGCCTGGTCTAATCTTCTGGGAAATTTATGCTACTAGTTAAATTATAGCAAACAAGTGATTCATTACCCGAGAAGTGTAAATATAGTCCTAGAAATATTGTGTTACAAAATAGAAGATTGTAGAACAGAATGGAGAAACAAGTTTTATCCAAAAGGAGAACAAATGCTTGTAAAGAAGTTTATCATTGGCAGTGTTATAGCCAGGTAGAATTAGGGAGTTTTGGCTTTTCTTTTCAGTTTTTGCTTGTTCATTTTGAGGTGATTTTTATAGGTTACAGAAGTCATGTCAGGGGAAACTTGATTTGTATTGTTTGTTTTAGCAACAGCTTTAGAAGATCAGCCAATGTGCTCCTCCTGACTTCACTTCCTAAGCTTTTATTACTTGCAGCTGCTAAATGTCACAACCCCAAAGACGAGCCAAGGTTTGTTTTTTAATATTACCGTGGTTGGTTATGGTAGCGATAGCGGCAGGGGGCAAAAAATTTAATTTACCTACACAATATATCAGGATCATGTAAATCGCTTTGCAACAGTCCCTAGTCAAGGAGAACTGTGGCCCTGTTTATAATTTTAATTCAAAGCAAATCATTTTCATATTTGTTTGGTTAACTAGTGTTTCAGATACCCGGAGAATAAATGGATCTTCTTTACTGTGCCTTATTCTAATTTGGAAATGTAAATGCAGATTTCTATTACTAAGATGGCTAGGGCAGCCGATAGGTAGTACTTTTCTATTCTATTTAATGTACAGCGTTGCGTAATATGTTGGCGCTATATAAATCCTGTTTAATAATAATATTAATAATAATTAATCCAGGAGTATGTTTTCTTCAAATTAAAAATTGTTTCATACTTTTACAAACTGCATTTAGCTGTATTCTTCCCAGAAATTTTTTTAAGCTGTGTGGGAATAAACATTAGTCGTGTGGTGACCCCTGTATGGTGACTAAAACCTGAAACAGCAACAAAATAATACAAGTCATTTTCTAAGCAATACGTTCAGTGTGTTCAATTTACAATGGTAAATCAATGTAATAAGTCTTAGAAGAAATTCCTTTACACCTTGTCCCCAATCCCTGGTTAAAAAGAGACTCTACATTCAGGCAACTTGCACTTTTAGAAAGCTAAGACACTGATGAGGCTAATGCTAACACGGTAATTCCAATATATTGATGTTGCTATGGAAAAGGTTTGCTTTATCTTTTAATATTGTTGACCTTTGAAACATAGCACCTTGTGCAGTGTGCATAAAATGCAGTTACCATTGGCAAGTGTGGACTGAACTTTTCAAAGCTTATAAAAAACAGAACGCTAAATGCATACCTACACTTGAAAATATACAGACTGTCTTCAAAAATCTGTGTATGTAGTAAGAAAAGCAGCATTATTACACATGCACAATCACTACTCAGTTTGGAAGTTATTTTTTAGCAGCTATTCCAGAGCACTTGGTTTTGTATTCAACAAAATGCTGTGTTGTTTTTAAGATGTTAGGAACTATGGCTGCATACACACGTCTAGGGATGAGTGAGAATGCCTTTGACATTCTCGCAAAAATTTCCTCAACCTTTCGGCGAACTAATTTCACGGACCCATCGGAAGATCCTGTGTGTGATCCCCAGGCACTAGAGGTTAAATTAGAGTAAGCAATTTACACAGGCCGAATTTATACAGGTCGTTCTCACTTACATGTTTGGTAAGCGAAAGTGGCTCGATTCACCGCAAGATCGATTTTTAAAATCTCACTCACTCATCCCTTCACACATCCAATGGTTCTCGTCTGATCGGCTCATGGCTAATATCGGAAGAGAATCTGGTGTGTGTACAGCGCCCATCGTCCGAACGACCGTCCTGGCGGATCCACGGACAGTGGACGACCAACGATCCTAATCCTGTAACAGATTTTTGTGTTTTGGTATATAAAGATATTTATTAAATATCAGTGAGTTATGCCTAAAAATTACAGCCTACAATGAAAAATAAATTTCCATGCAAAATTGTACCGCTTTTTGCATGGAAATTAGGACGGAAGTAGACTGCTAGTAGGGAGGTTAATATGTGCTTTCCCAGTGCTGACTACAAGCAGATTTCAAAAGCATGTTCCAATCTTGTCGCCACCACTCACCCCAGGTAATGATGTGTAGCATGTAGACAATGCTGGTATTTACAAGGGATAAAAACAGATTGTATTTAAATGAAGTTCTAAAGATTGTTTTTTATACTGGCTAAATGTTTTAGCCAGTATTCTTAGATGTTGTGGCTCCTTTAGCTTTTACTTTTTATACTAAGTGACAAGTACAACCTCCTGTTTTTGCACATAGGAGATACTAAAACAATATATCTGGTCCTTCTTGGGTGTTAAAATTGGGTAAATACAACATCAGGTGAGCCACAACACATGAGATATTAAACAGTGTTGTTTATTTAAGACAAAATCAAAATGCAGACGCAGTGTGTGAAAAGTTAGGTGCACCCTTACAAATTCCACGGGAATTAAGAGGGTAAGTTCATGACTGTAGCAATGACTATGGCTTGTTTTGAGGGGATGCCAGGAGAAGGCCTCTTCTTTCTAAAGGGAAGATGACAACACAGCTTAGGTTTGCAAAGCTGCATCTGAACAAAGCACAAGACTTCTTGAACAATATCCTTTGTTTAGACAAAACCAAAGTGAGGATGTTTGACCATAATGTAGAGTGCTATGTTTGTTGAAAACCAAACACTGCATATCCACACAAACACCTCATACCAATGACCAAGCGTGGTGGTGGAGGGATGAATATTTAAAATTGATGTGTAGCCACAGGACCTGGGCACCTTGTAGTCATTGAGTTGACCTTGAACTTCTCTGTATACCAAAGAGTTCTAGAGTCAAATTTGAGGCCATCTGCTAAAGTTGTAAAGAAGTGGGCCCATAGCTGATGTGAAAGACTAATCAATTCCCAGAAAATTATGAATTCGTTATTGCTGTTTAAGAAGGTTTACACATTGAGTTGTCTTTTTTTTTATTTATTTTTTTGTTACACATGGCTTTATTTTAGTAAATATTGACAAGTTGGATTGTGTATTGTTTTATACCTGAAATAAGATTCAAGACTGAATGAGGTTGTATTTGTTTTTTCACATAATGTGTGGAGATTAATCCAGCATATGAATACTTGTTGCTGGTATATCCGCATTTTTTTTTCCTAGACAAACAGTAGGATGAGGAAATACATTGTCAGAAATAGTGTCATTGTCACTTCCTGTGATCTGAACTGCAATAACCTCTGTTCTGTAAAACAACTTATTCCCCCACCCTTGTGTAATGGAAATGAAAAAGGGAAAATGTGTATAAAGTCTAACCCTGGTTCCCTCTGTAGATAAAGTGAAGTTAGCATAGCCACCCATGATGAGGAAGTGTATTAATGATTAAGAAGTGTGAAAAAAGGAAACTAATGCACCCACCACATGGATCACACAAGGACTGTTATAAATTTTACATTTTTGGTTTTAGGTCTAGATGCACTTAAATTAATGAATTCTAAAAAAAATTCTCATTTCAACTAGTAAATATAGTATTAAAAGTGTTTTTTTTTTTTTTAAGTGCCCTTATGGGGACTAGGTGTACAGGGAAATTGTTGGCCTAGGGGCAGTTCTGGTTCTGTATAGATTCTGTGTAATTAGTTAGAATTGGCAAGAGTAAAAATTGTATTTTCTTTGTGACCCAATTCAGGGTTCGCCCCAGGCCCTTTTAGCTGGGCGCACCACCCGGCACTTTTCAGCACCCACCCGGCTGTTTTTGGGTGGTTACTAAAGAGTTTGGGCACAATACAGGGGCTGCCACCCACCTACAATTTCTTCCCACCCGGCTTAAACAAATTTCTGGGTTGAGCACTGCAATTGGGTTGGATTTTCTTTGCTTACTGTCTCCGTGACATCTGTACAAGAAACTAAGCTACTGTTATTGGGGCAAAAAAGCACAGACCACAGTAAAATTATTTCCCAGAACCTGGAGTAAACATATAGCTAGATGAATTACTTTAAATTTAAAGTCATGAAATTTGTATTTGAAAAAGTTTTTTAATGCCATCACCCCATTTTCTATGTTACATATTCGAGTAAACTATCCTGGGTTCATCTAACAAGTTTGATTGTGTGATTGACATTAGGTAAATACATAAAGTTTACATTGGATATTTGTTTACTTGATATTTGGTTGTATTTTGATTTATTGATCTTTTTTTTTTTTCCTGACTTTTTAGACCATGATGACCGGGTTGGTGGAAATTATTTTTCAAAGAAGCGGAAAGGGCGTGGCCCATTCAGAGCAAAAATGTACAGTGAAGGACCTCCAAAGTACCGGAATCGTGGAAATTGCCAGCCTAACCCTCGTTCCCGACTAGATGATGAAGATGGGGATGTGGCTATGAGTGATGTACATGAGACCAATCGATCACGGTTGTAAGTGCCCCTACGTTTATAGATAAGATTAGTAGCTCGATGGTTATTGTTTTTGGCTGTTTAAAGAAAACGTAACACCAAGGGAAATGTAACTGCTGTGCTTGACCACCTTCTGAAATCTTTTTTTGCTTGGCTGTTGCTTTAGTACAAATCACTTATCCAGATCAAGCATGCAAGTTAAGACAGTCGCAGTAAAGTCAGACCTCCCTATTTGCCCAGGGTGAGACAGAGTATCTCTTCTTTATTCCACCTCTAGTAATCCTTACAGCCGTGGAGGCAGAAGAAGAGATGAAAGACAAGGAAGAGACAGAGGTGCTTCACATGGAAATGCTTCTAGAGATATTTCCCATCATGATAGAACTGACGCCAGAGGTGACAGAAACAGCTGGTTTAAGATTACGGTAATAGCAACATAAATTTTCATTACTTTCTGTCTTCAAACTGTGAGCCACATCTAAATGTTTTTTCTAGCTGCTACCAAAAAAACAAGTAGGACAAGAAGATATACAAGATAGTGGTTAGGCATTAATAACACAACAGGAATACAGAGTTTGAAATGTGATGTAGCTATACATAAATATAAGTTAAACAGAAAAATGTGCAACAGGATGTGAACCGGCAAAACAAAATAGTTAGTCCCATGGTAAGGGATATTAAAGGGTTAAGGGGAAAATGGGGGAAGTGGGGGTGGGGGTAAAAGTGTCCACTTCAGGGAGGGGTTTGAAATGTGGAATTATGGATCCCAGGTGAGCTCAAACACATGAGAGATATCCTTAACCAAGCAGGTGAGTTTATCATATACCATAATCCAGTTGAGTTTAGCTGAAAGAGGAGTCCACGTTATTGAATGGTACTTCCATCCTCTGGCCAGGGTAATTGTTCCAACAGCAGCATGTAATTTAAGAATTTTTTTGTGTATTTAGGCAAAGTTATATCAATTTTACTTAACAAGGCACAATATGGGCTAATAGCGAAAGGAGTTTGAATAACAGAAGGAGGTCAAATGCCTTCTTCGAGAATTCTTGCACCATCAGGCCAGACCACCAAATATGTTCTATATCACCTAGTCCACCACAGCCTCTGAAACAGAGAGGGTAGATGAACCAAAAAGCATTTACCCAACTTAGTTGGTACCAGATTCCAATGTAACATTACTTTATAGTTCATTTCAACCAAATTAACATTGAGTGAAACCTTAGCAATGTTGCTAGCAGTCTCGATCCACTCCTCTAGCTCCTAAGGTGTGCCCAGGTCCCTTTCCCAGGCTTGCATATAGAGTAATTTAGAGGAGGGGTTAGGGAGTGCTGAATAAAGAATTGAAGTCTAGCCCACTGAGTCACGCAGAGATTTTACAAGTACCCTCAAATGGTGTTTTTCAGTAAGGGGGATGGGGCTTTGGGACATTTTGGAACAAATAAAAGAACTCAGTTGACAATAGCGAAAAGCCTCTGAAACTGGTAATTTTCTGTTTTGGACCAGATGAGCAAAACTAAGAATGTGCCAACCTGTAATAAGGTCACACAGAAAACAATGTGAGTAACCCACCAAGCAAATTGGTGAGGCAGCAAGCTCGGGGGGAACTTGGAGCTAATTTTCGGTTGGTGTTTCACTCTATCCCAGACCGATAAAGAGTATTGTAAGGAGGGTCAAGGGATCTTGGGCCTCAGGCAATTGGCTATCCACATAAGATAGACAATGTCTAGATTTGTGAAAGAAGGAGCTTCAATAACTACCCAGTCTCTGAGATAATAGGGTCGTACAAGATAATTGGGCAGTTTGTGCCACTCTGTGGTACAGTCTAAAATTAGGTACTCCTAGCCTGCCTTGAAGGGGAAAGCATGGTAAGACGGGTATTACGACTTCTTTGCAACCCCATATGAACGCCATAATATAACTTGGATTGGAACAGCTCCAGAGACCTGCGTAGAATAGGAATGGCAAGTGTTTTGAATAAGTATAAAACTTAGTAAAACATTCATTTTTACTGTTGGTACTCTACCCAACGAGGATGGGGGGGAGGTAGATCATCTGGAAAGGTCCGATAAAATCTGCTGAAATAGGGGAACATAAAGTAATTGAAGTAATTAATTGCTGGGGGTCAGAGGTAAGTTTGATGCCCAAGTCAAAAGATTGTTTCAGTAACTTGACCGTGGACTGATCTAGACTTATATTCATGGCCATCCACTTGGAATGTATTAAATGATAGAGGGGAAGCAAAAGAAAGAGGTTCTCCAAATAAGTAATAAATCATTAAATATGTAATATTGCAAACATGTTTTCATATATAATTATCTGATCAAATATTTGTAGGGACTTGAATATGTAATAGTAAGATCATGTACCCCTTGGTTATCTGTCAAATGAATTGCATTTCTATGGAAGTACTCATTGCAGAGATTTTGGGGTACTAAGAAGGTTAGCAGCCCCCTATAACTGACAAGATGCATTGTATGGTGTAGTTTCTGCTCTTTGGTACAGAAATGGTGAGCGGGGAGCAATAGGTGACCGGCCAGCTTTGTATGATAGCTTTTGTTTTTTATTTTTCATTAATAAACTAAGCATTAAACGATGATCACAAAAACTCTTGATTTGTTATCTCTTTATTTGGTGCATGTACATTTAGGTAACTAGAAACATTTCAATTTATTTTATTTTTAATTTAAAACTATTCTATTTTCCAACATACATCTTTAATGTTTGTTTGCATTGTGGCCTGCTAGTTTTATCCCAATGTCATCACCGGCCCCCAGATGAAAAAAAGGTTGGGCACCACTATTCTACTTCATTGTTTAAGTATTCTCTATTTTCTTCCCTGTCTTTCCATGAACAGATTCCATATGGGAAAAAATATGAGAAGGACTGGTTAATTGGTCTTTTGCAAAGTGCCTGTTCACTACCCTTTTCTCCTATAGGGGTAAGTTTATTATATGGATGCTTTCATATTTATTCTGCATGCTTATTCTACTTTTCTTTTCTCTTCTAAAAAATCCATAATCCCATTTATAATGTGATTGTTTTTCATAAATAGTACTATTGTGACCATTCTCGGGCCCACTTCTATGTGGAAGATGCAGCTGTTGCAAAAGCTTTAAAACAGATCTCCAGGACATTTACGGACCGAGAAAACTTCAAGGTATGCAACTTTTAGCTAAACTGATTCTTTCATTGCTTCCCGTATTTCATGTCTACTATCCATTATTTTCCATATCAAATGGAAAAAGATAGGGATAAATGTATTTGTATTCAATGCCCTTACTCTCTTGCTCTTCAGGTTACTATACTTACGCAACCTTCTCAGCCCCCTGCTCAATCAAAGGAAATGCAAATGACTGAAGAGGAAGTTACACATTTTAAGGTATTTGATATATATTAAGTTGTTTATGGTTAGTGTTCATTTAGGACTTCATCTTCAGAGTATTCAAATCTCCCTCCTTTTTTCTCCCACAACAGCTGTTAATGTTTAATACTTGTTGGTTGCAAAGAGTAAAATTAGGTTTAGAAATGTTAATTTCCTTTTAATGGATTAAAATAAGATTTTGTAGTACAGTCAGTTGTACTTTGCATGAAACAGAGTACACTCTGGAGTGGAACTGATTGATTGTCTATTATAAAGTGCAGTGTTGAAGCGTCAGCAAGCAGAGACAGTATTAACATGGATGCTTTGTGGGAAGTAGGGTTACGGGGAAGAATGTATTGTGATCAACTCAGAGAAGGAATGTACTGTGCGCAGTGGTGAAGAATTGATATGCTCTTAGCAGAGAGTGTGATGTGTGGGGAGGGTATACTGTAAGCGTTGTGGGAATAGGGGATGCCATGTCCAACCCCTATTCCCACCCCGCTCACAGTACACATGCAAGAGCCCGATAAGAGGGTGCAGGGGATAAATTGCCTGGTGGGGCCACTTGAGTAAAAGATATAAATATGGCAAGGAGTGCAATAATGGGAGTTGCTGTGATCAAGGGAAGGAGGTTGTGTAAGGCTTTTTGACTGGGGGTGCAACAGGAAAAAGGGCTTTGCTGTGAGCAGTGGTCAGTTTACTTAACTATAAAATAAAAAATTGATTAAAAAAAAAAGTTTGTGTTTTACCAACAGCTCTGTATGCAGAAACGATATGATGGCGCTCAGCAAGCTCTGGATATGAGCTCACTGCGTTCTGATCCAGGTATGCATACTTTTAAATCTATATGCATCGTCATAATGCACTTTACCCCAGTGAAAGGTATTGCTAATCCTTCTAGTTTCTCTTTAGATCTGGTGGCAAACAAAGTAGACATCATACTTAACAGGAAATCCTGTATGCAGAGTATGCTGCAAATTATTGAAGAGAATGTGCCTGAGGTATGTTAACACTATTGTCCTGTTACCAAATGTTTCATACCTCAAAGATGTTTGCTAATATTTGGCATTAACGTAGTTGAGGAATAGTTCAATATTTTAAATTTGCAGTGTTCTTTTCTGCATGCAAAGAGCTTTTAAATCCATTGTGACTTTTTTCCCCTCATCTTTCAGCTTTTATCTTTGGATCTCAGTAATAACAAACTCTACAAACTGGATCACATGTCGGACATTCCTGTGAAAGCTCCAAATCTGAAGATCCTAAACCTTTCCAATAATGTGGTAAGTCTATTTATCCAGCCTTCTTTCTATCTTAATCTTATTTGTCTTCCACCTGACATTTAAAGCTATGTGAAGGTTTTTAACAGTCTTGCTGAAATGGAAAATTAATGAGTAATACAAAAGCAGATGTTTTTCCTGAGAATTTTGTGCTTTATTCTATTTTAACGACGGTACATATATCTGAATACATAGGCAGTATGTCGCATCTGTTGCATTGACTTGCATTTTAAAGATTGACATCTTGATTTTTTATTATGTTTGAAGAGTTTTTGAAGTTTTAAACTAGTTTTAAAAGTGTGTCCATTCCAGAATGGGAAAGGTTAAGTATATAACTAATAGTGCCAATGAAATGTCTTAGTGGGCAATATGCAGGCAAAAATGTAAATGTTACGATAGCAGACATTCAGGAAGTGGGGAAATAGGGCAAGGCTTTGTTTCCAGGGTATGTTTAGGTAGGCAGTGGTGCTAAGATTGAGTGGAAATGTGACTAATATTAGAGATGAGGTTTATATATAAAAACTTCTGGTCAAGTTAGACTAATAATTAGTTTGGCTACTGGGTGAGATGTAAACCTAATAATGAATGTTTTTTTCCACTCTGAGGCTCTACAACCCAGTGAAGGGATTTTGAGGAAACAATCCAATGGTAAAAAAAAGTGGATAAATTGTCAGTGGGGTATTATACAGAAGGAAGGAAGCATGTTTGGGCAAGCCATCCTGAATTCTAAGCATTGGTAATGATTTGGCACGGCCACCATAGACTTTGCTAAGTTCTAACTACAAACTTTATTTAGCTACTTTCAATGCCATATCTTGGTATAGGCACTTTTGGGAACAACACATGTTCCAGTGTTAAAGCATCTTGTCCAGGATTTGTAGTGGGGTTGACTTTAGTCATAATCATTTACACCCAATTTTTTTTATCCTTTGTAGCTAAAATCAGAAAAAGATCTGGATAGGATAAAGGCTCTGAAGCTTGAAATGCTCTGGTTGGATGGAAACCCACTCTGCGACAATTTTCGAGACCAGATTACATATATCAGGTCAGTCTGGCAGTTTCTTACCTTTTGACGCAACTTGTGTCTTAAAGAGGATTTGCTGAAGCCTTAACCATCACCGGAGCTGCCTGGCTTTTTATTGATCAGGGTTGGTTTTCTTCTGCTTAACACTTTAAAGCAGCCCTTGAAAACTGACTTCCAAATGTTTCTTCAGTAAAAAGTTGACTCTTGAGCTCCACAGAAGTGAATTGGGGGTTACTGCTGTGAGACCCATGTGGTGGTTACACTCAGCTGGCGAACGATATGGGATAAGAGCGTGTCATTTGTGTTTTTCTACTTGTCGGTGAGTTTGGAGTCCATGTATATGTCATGCAATCTTTTTTTTTTTTTTTTTTTTTTTTTGTGCTCCACCTATTGAGTAATATAAGTAAAAGTTTATATCTAACTATCTTTCCAATTGCTTTTCTGAGATTCCTAATTTTTCCATATCTCAGAAATGGAGATGAGATTTTAGTTTCTCAGGACCCAAATCCTTGTCAAACAAATATAAATTTTTTCTTCGGCTAGTTTGATGTGTTTTTGAACAGTAGGTTGCTTTTGAAATCCTGTAATCTTCCTAAAACGTATGGGTTGGTGCAAAAAAAGTGACTGAGAAATATATATATAAAATAGGAAGCAGTGTATTGTATTGTACCAGATAACCATATATTTTAACCATGTAAAATGTAACAACATTTTAAGTTACTAAACCATTATATCATTTACCTATTTATTCAGGAACTTATGTTATCAGCAAAAGTTTATACATTTCTGTTTTAGTTTTTGCACATGATTAAATTGCTGGACCCTGTAAGATTTTTTTATTGGCATTTTAGTTGTTTTGCATTCCTATGTGAGTTTTTCTTAAACCATGTGAAGTACATAGGTGTGGTAAATGCTGGTAAAGACCTGGCTGTGATATTATGTGCAGTTATGTTAGCTGACTGGAAAAGGGCACCTTGAACCACTCCTTCTGATGCGGAGTGTCATCTGATGAGACCCATGCAGGAGCAACAATTCCCTAGACAATTATCTCCAAACTTTTGTGCACCACATCTTGTGTCCTATAATCCAGAACTGATTTTATTTTTGATAGTCCCAATTTGCCTTTTAGGACTTCCAACCTATTTAGGTTATGACAAAGTGTGTTAAAACTTTGTGGCATGAACAGTAAAAAGGGCTTTAGTGTCCTCTACTTCTTTGTCTTCTATTGTCCTTCTGTTTCTTTTCTAGGCTCACTACTGACATTATTGTTTACTAAATATTTTGTTTGGCTTAACTGTGGATCATATACTATTCCTACAAATTACACTTTTTTCACATTGTCATTGTTTTTTTTTTTTTGTTTTTGTTTTTTTTACATGTGGTACAGTATTCCTTAATCCACAGGCTTACCAGTAGCCCTCTATTTTATCTCGCATCTCCTCCTTAGGCTTCAAGTGAAATAATTTGCCTTTGTTACCCCTCCTTTATCTCAGCCAAGAAAAGCTTCTGTGTCTATGAAAGCCCCTTTATTCAGCGTTCATGACCTAGCTTATACCTCCTTTCATACAATGTGGTTGTCTGGTCCATGACGGGTAAGATTCCCCATGCGGGAGCAACCTAAGGCAGACCTGATAACAGCCACGAGAAGATGACTGAAGGAGGTTGGTTGAAGTATTAAGCCTAAAGAATGAACTATGATCTTTTGTCAATCTCGCAAATGACATTTACCCTCGTTGCCAGGAGGGTGGGCTAGCATCCCATGAAACATCAAGGACGAGAAAACAAAACAAAAAACAAGCAACCATGCATTCTGCACATAGTGGGGCTCCTTTGGATATGAATTGCAAACCTTAAAAGGGGTGATCTGCATAATACCCCAGTGGTTCTTGGAGGGGTGACCCTGCACCTAACCCCATCTGTGCTTGGAGATAGGTGGGGGTAACATGGAGGAGATGGAGACTGGCTTAGCTGGAGATTATAAACTTAGTTTTCTGTGTTGATAAATACTGTACCCATACTTCCTAATAACCACAATTCCCCTCTTTTACCAAAGTCCAACTTTCTGCTTCTCTGCCTTTCATTTAAATAACTCATTGCAACTTCTATACCACAAACATGTTCTTTTCCTTGTCTGTTTTTCTTAACACTTCACCATTATTCTAACATAACTTTTATAAAGAAATTGTTTAAAATAGTAGGCCCGTGTAGACATTTTTATTATCTGGTAAAATGCTGTATTAGAGGTTTCTGAAACCGAAACTATATTTTATATTTACCCCAATTTATAATTGCAGATATTAAAAAAAGTTTTGTTACCTCTTGCAATTGTATTTATCTTTACAATAGTACTAAGGGGTCTGTCTAGTGTTGAAATATTTAAAGCCTTTTATAATACAAAAACATGATCCTTTTTTTAACCATTAGAATTTCTGTTCTTGTACCAGCCCCTAGTAATGTTCCTGCATGATTCTTATTACATGACCCATCTATGAAGAAGTGTTGCATACATGGTCCTCTTTAAATAACTGTATTGCAGGGAAATTTATATGCATTGACTGTAGTTGATCAAACTGGTGTACACAAGAATTTAGCTTTTATCACTGCTCTGTTGACATGTTGTCAGCAACATAATAATTTAACTCTGTGTAGTCTGGGTATTTGCTGGAAAAGATAGGTAGAAACTGTATGGGAACACAGGAAGTTTTCATTTGTTGGTGTTCTTTATCAGCAAAGTCCTGTCAGACTGCAGGGCTGCACATCTGCCTTCTCACTACAGAAATCTGTGTTTCAGTCTCCCGTCTACTAGGGTATGGTATGGTGAAGGTTTGGTTATGGTGCTCGGAGTATGGTTTGGGGGGGCCTTCATGTGCTGGTATTAACATTTTCTGTTTGTTTCTTTGTCTGCCAATGCCTGGATTTTTCCTGCTTTGAATACCAGTTCCATGAGGGAACGCTTTCCAAAATTACAGCGACTGGTAAGACACCGATAATTTTGTCATAAGTTTGTCAAAAGTTTTCCATAACAGAAAACATATTCTTGACTGCCTAACTTTTATCATTCTCACAGGATGGACATGATCTCCCTCCACCAATAACATTTGATGTAGAAACCCCAACCACACTTCCTCCATGCAAGGTAAGGGACTTACTGATTTAACTAAGCAATGGACAGCATTTTGCTCGTTTTACACTTCATGTTTTGTCTTCTCATTTAGGGCAGCTACCTGGCTACAGATAATATCAAAGCAATAGTTTTGCGATTTCTTCAACAGTAAGTAAAACTTGTTTTAGTCACTCGTGCTGTGTCCGCATTTGATGTTTTGTGTGTTTTTGTTTTTTAATTCCTACTGGGTACGCTTGAGTTTAACTTTTTTTTTTAAATTTAAGTTTCACTACTTAAGGTAGTTCACAAGTAAGGTTGGTGAGAGTAATATTCCAAAATGCAGGAATAGGAGGAATGAAACACTATAGGAAGAAACCAGTGCTAAAGTCAGGTGGCAAAGTTAACGTCAGTTTCCATATATTTTCGGATTTTGTCCTAATATATTACATACATGTTGGAAACCTAACAAAGTGCCAACCATCCTTGTCATCCGAAGTTTCTTTTTCATTGTAAGACATGTACTGATGATATTGTATACGTTTTGAATAAATAAACTAATTTACCAGAATTTAGCTTGTACAACATATTAACAATGTCTAAATGTTCCTTGAGAAAGGTGTTACTTTCTCTTAGCTCACTTTTTATATTTATATGAATTCTATAAAGAAAAAAAAAAAGTATGCCAAAATAAATGTTTACTGGAAGTACCTGGCAGTTGGACATTAGTTTCATTTTAATTCAGACTAAATTAAGAATGTACAAATTCCCCAGTTCCCTGAGATAGCATAGAGAACCTTTTATAATTGTTTAACACCATACTCGGAATAAAATGCTTTTCTAAAATGCTTTTATGCTCCACATGTGCATGTATGTGTGTGTATATATATATATATATATATATATATATATATATTCATTTCTGAAGTATTGCATTTAATCTTATTATATCTACATGATGATAGTTATTTCCCCCCAATATTTACTTCAAAATGTATGTCGCTAATATGCATGTTTAGCAGTTCCACCCGATTGATAAATGTGTGCCAGTGTTTGCAGTTACTGCCTTTTTGCTGTCTGTGGTTTCAAAGAACATTTATTTGCTTCTGCAGATATTATGCAATCTACGATGGTGAAGATCGCCAAGGACTGCTAAATGTTTATCATGATGAAGCTTGCTGTTCTCTCAGCATTCCAATTGTGTCAGGGCCAAACCCTGCCAGGTATGTATTATTACTCTTTCCAATCTTCCCCCCACACAAACCAGGTTTTTATACCTCTAACATGATTTATGAATTGGCACAGGAGCAGCCTTGGAGACTATTTTACTAATAGCAGAAATTTAAAGAGACTACGAGATCCCGGTATGTAAAACTTCGCCCAGAAGCAAATCTTTCATATTTTGCATATGAAATATATATTATGTTTACAAAACCTGTTACATAAGACCGTTCTGTTTGTTTGCCTTTTTTTTCTCAGCACTTCGATTTAAACTTCTTAAGCACAAACGTCTCAATGTCGTTAGCTTTTTGAATGAACTTCCACGGACCCAGCATGATCTGAACTCTTTTGTTGTGGACGTCACTGCTCAGACTGTGAGTGTATGCACTTGACTAGTTTAATGTGCTGATTACCATATGTGCTCAAGTCGCACCAATTTTTTTTTTAAACTTTTGTCTTGGCAAGATAGAAAAAGTTTGTTGATCTGTTGGGAATCCAGTCAGAGCATGCTTTACTGAAATCCCAGGTGTTGTCAATCTCGATGAACTACAGAGCACCGCTAAAAACCCAAAACAATAGGTAATGTGCTCTGTAGTTCAGATAATTAGTATAGGGCTAACAACACTGCTTGGGATTTCTGTGCAGTGCACCATCCTCGGCAATGGATGAAACGGTAATGCAATGACACTGTTTTTTTCAATTCGTACAAACAAGGGAACACAGGATTTTACTGTATGTTGAGCTTTAATAGAAACAACATGTTTTGTTGCATGTTTGGGTTTTCGATGTGTGTTTATAGGATCCAAACTACAAAAATATATAAATATGTCAGTGATAAAGCATAATATTAAAGAACTGCATGAATTTTCTATATAAAGGACTGCAGGAGATGGGAAATGTCACTAGTCTGTCCCTGGTATTTCAGTGGAGTACATTGCCACTGTGGCTCTTAGACTTTTATTGTGACTACTAGTTCGGTTGAAATAAACTACAAGTTCAGGAAATAGAATGCGCAGGGTCTGGAAGCAATGAGATTGCGTTACCACTGTACACCCTTCAGAATTTTTAGAGTGCTATATCTCCATAAGGACAATATAAAAGAGCACATCACACTTTCCTATGGTCCTTTCCAAAGATATTTTTGGCGCTCTGCTTTAAGAGTCAAGGTTTCAAGTTTATTAGGCAAAATGATAAAAAAAAAAAAACTTTTGGTTATTATTTTAGATAAAATCAGACACTAACAAAAAAGACAAGGTAAACTTACTTCCAGACTCGCCATTCTGTCAAGTTGGTCATTCTGTATTTCCCTTGGGTCTGGACAAGGTGGAAATCCCTACCAACAAAGTTGGGTGGCCTAACATTAAGACAACCAGTCTTTGGGTTCATGCAGAGACTTTTTAGCCCTCCCTCATGTAGCCCCTTCTTTGTCTAAAACTTTATTTGGATTGTCCGTAGTTATTGGTCATTTGAAATGTCTTGTGTTCAGTCTCTGGGATGTGTTGATGAGATGCTTCTAATAATTTTTTAGAATTCCTTGATAGTTGCATTTGACCAGCTCATAGATCTAATGGCTCTTGATTTTTCCTTTTGATTCTAAGGTTTGCCTATTTATTTATACTAACAGAGATATCTTAACTGTTTTTTCTTTTTTTTTTTTCGTTTCTTTTTTTCAGAATACATTACTTTGCTTTGTGGTTAATGGAGTGTTTAAGGGTGAGTATAAATGAACTGTAAATATGACTAGCAACACCTCAGAGCATTCTCTTTTTAAAGGGTGCTTTATCCTCTGCCTCTTTTTGTCAGATAACTATAGGAAGATTTTTTTTTTTTACAGGAAAATAGTGGCTTGCAGGATCACGTTCTAACATAGTGGAAGAACATTTCCACAAGCACTGTGTTTCTGGTTTCTACTCACTTTTGCTAAAATACCTCCCTCCCACACCCCCTCACCTTCATCCTCTACTTTTGATCTGACCAAGGGCCAAGACTTATTCTATGCAGCTCCCATACACCCTGTCCTGCCAGTCAATACAGGTGTAACAGCAACTGCTGGAGTTTTCCTCTTCTTCTTTGATGACCTATATATTCAAAGAAGGATCTCAAAGTAATTGAAATACCTTTGTACAACAAATAGTATATGTTGGTATAATGATTTTATTGTCACTTGTATTCACATTCTATTAGAGTACCTTTTTATTTAAAATAGTTGGTCTTTGTTAGTTTAAGGACCACATACTAACTGCTCACAAAAAATAAACACAAACATCACATTGCTTATAAAAGCCTGTCTGTCTCAATCCTTCTTTGAATATATACTTTACCTATCACGCTAGGCAATATATTATAATTTACCTATATTAAAGTAGAGAGTCCTCCCACAATTTAATCGGTATTCTTTGATGACCTATTGATATTGACCTTTTTATATGGGGATTTTGGAGCGAGTTAGAGATAGTTAGGACCATAAATATTTGGACAGAACTTTTTTCTAATTTTGGTTCTGTACATTACCACAATTAATTTTAAATGAAACAACTCAGATGTGGTTGAATTGCAGACTTTCAGCTTTATTTCAGTGGGTTGAACAAAATAATTGCAAAAAATGTGAGGAACCTAAAGCCTTTTTTAACACACTCACTTCATTTCAGGGGCTCAAAAGTAATTGGACAAATTAAAAGCTGAAAATAAAATGTTCATTTATAATACTTGGTTGAAAACCCTGGCAATGACAACCTGTAGTCTTTAACCCATGGACATCACCAGATGCTGGGTTTCCTCCTCTTTAATGCTCTGCCGGGCCTTTACTGCAGTGTCTTTCAGTAGCTGTTTGTTTGTGGGCCTTTCTGTCCGAAGTGCAGCTTAAGGATGGCTTGTTTCACCTGTATGGAGAGCTCCTTTGTCCACATGGTGTCAAAATGTTCCACATACCAGCACTAGTGTTGGTCGAATAGCTCACTATTCGCTCAAATAGAGCAAAATTATTTGGGTTGTCGAAGTCGAACACCATTAAAGTCAATGGGAGGAAAAATCGGGTTTTTTTCAGCACTGTGTAGAGCTTCTACAGCCTCCAAACAGATGTAAAAAGATACATTATAAAAGGATACAAAAAAGATACATTGTAAAATGATACATAAAAAGATACATTATAAAAAGATACATAACACTATTACATACCCCTGTACTTCACATGAAGATTAAAGAGCAGCTGTCACATCAATATTAGGCTAAAGCTAGGTACACACTTCCAATAATTATTGTTAGAAAATGAACGATTACGACCGATCAACAATTATGCACGATTATACTTGAACAATCATATTGTGCACAATTCTGTACATGCTGTAACAATATGATTGTTCAAATATAATCCACTAACAGTGTCCACGCGCTAAATACAACCGTTTGAACGATGCAGGGAGGGACATGTAAAGGAGAAAGTGTACCGCAGAAACATGCACGATCACTGAACGACCGTACACACGATAGATAGTGAAAGATCGTCGGCCAATCAGATCCACCGTGGCGGTCGTTCATTTCCAACGACAATCCTCGTTCGTCGGCGTCCTTGGTCACTTTTTTTTGGCCAATCGGTCGTTCGTCGGTCGTTTCTAACGAGAATTATTGGACGTGTGTATGCAGCTTTAGTCTACACGGACTGTTTCCCCAGCGTTTAACCAGAGGCTTTTTAATGCCCATGTTTGAAATCCCTATGTATTCCCAAGGGGTAGTCTACACCAGGACGTTTCCTTCGGGCACGTTTTTGAGCGTTATCTTAAACGTTGCTTGCAACATTTAAAAAATTAAAACGCTTCCATTGAACTCAATAGAGGCTTTTTCAAGCGTTTTTAAGCTTTAATGAAAGTTTCCATTGAAAACAGTGGGGGCTTTTATAAACATTTTTAGCAGGACTTTGGAATCTGGAAGCCCCATTTAATAAGGAGACTCCCAGATCTCCACCGCCCCACCCTGGGGAATGAGTACAGGGGTACATAAAACCCCTTACTCATTTCCTGAAAGGGTTAAAAAATAGGACAAGAGTTTAATTTTAAATTATTTTATTAATGTGTGTGTGTAATTAAACCTTTTTTTTTTACAGGTTATCCCAATGACAGGAGGATTTCCAGGGTTGCAATGAACACAGCCCTCCTGACAGTGAGGGATTGCAGGGCACTAGGGGTTAAATGAGGACAAGCCTCTCCATTCACCCCTAGTGCTCTGGCTGAGGTTTTACATTTCTCAGCCATTCAGCACTAGAGATGAATGGGGAGACTTGTGCCCATTCATCCCTAGTGCTTTGGGATTGGCCCGAGAAATAGGAAATCCTGAAGACAGCTCAAGCATCATCAGGATTTCCCTTTCCTCAGCCAATCACAGAGCAGTAGAGGTAATGAATGGAGATACGTATCTCCATTCAACCTCTATTGCCTCCGTATTGGCTGCGGTTACAGCTAATTGAAGGCACGTGCTTTCAGTTAGCTGTGACTGCAAAGTTCCCACGGTCCGGGAATCCCACAATGACATTATGATTCATAATGTCATTGTCGGAAAACCTGTAAAAAATAAAAAAAGAACAAGTTAAATAAAAACACATACAAATAAATTCATTTAAGATTAATTTTTATTTTTAATTTTTTCCCCCCAAATTTTTGCTGTCGAATTCCATGTTTTTCGGGTCGGGTCTATCCGAATTCGAACAGCCATATTCGGGTCGAATAAAGGGACAACCCGTATTCGAACATCAACACTAACCAGCACCCCCCATCTGCCTAATTGATAATGACATAACGAAGGAATTGCCCACACCAGACCATGAAATGGCCTTTGAGTCAATTGTCCAATTACTTTTGAGCTCCTGAAATGAAGTGATTGTGTGATCTAATGGCTCTTGATTTTTCCTTTTGATTCTAAGGTTTGCCTATTTATTTATACTAACAGAGATATCTTAACTGTTTTTTCTTTTTTTTTTTCGTTTCTTTTTTTCAGAATACATTACTTTGCTTTGTGGTTAATGGAGTGTTTAAGGGTGAGTATAAATGAACTGAAATTTTCCTTGTATTCTCTCCAGCCGTGGAGAGCTTTAATAAATCAGACCCAGTGGGTTGAACAAAAAGATGCATTTTAGTTCCTCACATTTTTATGCAATCTTTTTGTTCAACCCACTGGGTCTGATTTATTAAAGCTCTCCACGGCTGGAGAGAATACACTTTTATCAGTGAAGCTGGGTGAACCAGCAAACCTGGGATGGATCTGGTCCAGATTTGAAAACAATAGCTAATGACTTTTAGGAAATCCATTCCAGGTTTGCTGGATCACACAGGTTCACTGGTGAAAGTGTATTCTCTTCAGCCTTTAGGTCTATATATATATAAAAAAAATTACAAAATAATTGAGTTGGTATACTAATGTTTCCTTCCTTTTTCCAGTTGAGGGGCAATCCAATGATCCTGTACGTGCTTTCACTCGGGTGTTCATAGCAGTGCCAGGAAATGAAGCAGGGTAAGTCTTGACAAATCAGTATAAACATTGTGTAAACAAATCAGCGTCCTTTGTCGATATGTAGCTTGTTGGGAGATGCAACTCTCTCCCCTTTGTGGTTTTCGTTACACTGCACTGACCTCTTGCCACAATTATTTGTTCTTTAGAAATTTTCCTACTATTTGTATGCATTGCATTATATGCATGTTAGAGAATGGATGATCCTTAATGAACAATTGTTCACAAAAAAAAACGACATATCCGTTCACTATGCTAAACATACAGCAACAGTGCAATACTGTGCAAATACTCTGCAAGGTGTTGTACTGACTGATGCAATAGTTTTACCTTCTAGCTGCAAAATACCATGTGGTGTTTGTACTGGAGGGGCAGAGAAAAGCAAAGTGGTATTGGCAACAGTGCTACTTCAACAGTCCCAAACCATCGTTATCATAAGAAGCTCAACAGATAGCTGCAGGATGCAGAACAGAGAGGAATCATACGTTTTGTGGTGTGGCACAAGGGGAGCAGGAGGAAACCTTGTGAACATCTATGACCCACAACTTCAAACAGCTTTTACATTTGAGGAGTGCTTAGGGGACCTGTGAGACAAAAGGGAGCAATTGACCTGTCTTTAGGGCAGAATATTGTTCCCTCTTTTGTGCAGATAGGTCAGCTATACATTAATGCAAAAATCTACTGCTGCAAGGGAATTTAGGGATTATCAATACAACAATGCAGAGGCAACACTAAGTGTCTGAGGCCTCATCAGTTCCCCTTATATGTTAATTTAAAAAAAATTACCATAGCTCAAACAGAGGTAAAAATGCTTTTATTTAGTCAAGTAAAAGAATACTAGAACCCTGGCCAGACTATTTTCCTCAGTTCCTATTGTAGATGTTTTAGGCTTCCAGTCTTTAAAATATAGTCGGTTTAACAGGTAGTAAGTGAATCTCTCTCCAACTGGGCATTGGATAGCTGAAAAACCTGACAAATTATAATCCTTTCCCACTTTATTCAAAATTTTAATTCAGTGTCCTGTCACTACCTTTGTTTGTGAAGCTGATTTGTAACAAAGTGTACTGGTTTATTCCTAGACTTCTTTTGGTAAATGATCAACAATTCATAAGGAATGCAAGTACAGATGAGATTCGTAAAGCCTTTGCCACACCAGCTCCAACTCCATCAAGCAGCCCTGTACCTGTTCTGGCTCCTGTACCCCAGGAAATTGTGCAAGCATTCAGTCAGCACTCTGGAATGAACCTCGAGTGGTCTCAAAAGTAAGATTTTCATGCACGTTTGAGGTTTTGTTTTCTTTGTGTGCTTTCTTACCCTACATAATTTTCTTTTCTCTCTAAATTAGCCTTTCTCAACCTTTTTATCATTAGGGAACCCTTGAAATAATTTTAAAGTATCAGGGAACCCCTGCTATCATTACTATATCCACAGCTCACAGTACATTAGTGTGATGCCATAATTCTCCCTATCCTAAAGAAACCCTTACTGGACCCCTCCCTACCCTCCAACTACCGTCCTATTAATAATAATAATAATAATAATAATAATAAATGGTCAGTGGGAAAAATGCCTATTACATTGCTGGCCAGTAGGAAGAATTACACCCTCACAGATAGCCAAAATGAATATTGGTGCCAATATTAACAAGAGGTCCAAATTAAATTGCTCATGGGTCAAGGAACCCTGGTTGAGAAACACTGTTTCTTAGGGTTAAAAAAATAACTGATATATTTCTTTAGGATCTCCTGTGAACATGTTCTACCCCAAACCCACCTCCCCGAAAGCAATGCTAAAGACACTTGCTTAAAAAGACAAGCAGGGGAGATTTAGAAATACTTAAAAGAAAATATTTGTAATTTTATATAAAAATCTTATTCGTATTTCATCTTTCCCAAGGTGCCTGCAGGACAATGGATGGGACTGGGAGCAGTCAGTACAGATTTTTATGAGGCTAAAGGTAAGAACTTGTGTAAGGAGCAAGGTTTATATTCAGCCGAGACACTCTTACTTAACTTTCATTTTGATGTTTTACAGGCCGAGGGAAAGATTCCAGATGTCGCCTTTATCAAGTGATTTTTCGATTCAAGTGTGTTGATTTTTAATGTGTACAGTTAGGAATATATCCTCTAGAGACTGAAATTTGCGGACATATGGACCTGTTCAAATCCCATTGCACTGAGCTGTTCACATTTCCAATTTTTATTGCAGAACGCGTCTCACTACTTTATAGTGTGTTTGTGTGTGTATGTAACAAAAAAAAAAAAAAAAAAATTACATACACATACCCGTACATACCTAATATTGTGTCATCCCCTGTTCATCATTTGCCTCCTATTTGTTTGTGCTTCAGTAAGTTATTTCTTTTCATTTTGTCCGTTACATCTCTAGCAAAGTTGCATTTCTATTTCTTCCATTTTGGAGGACGTTTTTTTAAACACAGCTTGGGTGTTATCTTTATGCTACTTGTCACTTGTTAGCTTACTTAACTACATCAAAGCATAGGAAGGAAGGAGGCAGAAGAATGACGGTAAAAAGTTGTTTTAGCCACACATTTCAGATTAAATGTGTGTGTATACAACTACAATTTTTTTTTTTTTTTTATAGTTTAGTGTACATTATTGTATATGTTGAAATCTAAAAAAATATTTTTTAAAGATCATGCTAAATACCAATGCATCAACAAAATGAATTTATCCAACTTGTCTACTCTTCATTTTGTCATAATGTGTAGGTTCTTAATTTGCAGTGTGGTCTGGCACCCAGGTTAGCATACCAACACACAACAAAGTTAGAAAAAAAATTACCTGGTAGCATTTTGTTTATCAGCACACCACAATGCACAGCTAGTGTGTCGTGGTGTGCTGCAGCACAGATAGTTGTAGGTTACTCTACTTGTACCTTGGGTTGCTATTTTAAATGAATGTCAATGTACCACACATTGTGCATGTGGTTGCCACAACGAATAATACATTACCATCTGTTACTGCAACTCATATGTGTGAAATTAGGCTAAATACATTCTAAGTTTCTTGATTTGTACGCCTAAAAGTTTTCATGGATAGGATTGAGATATAGTTGAAATTGTATGTGTATGTATGTATTATACATACATAAATGCATGCATTATTATTTACTTTCCCAGTGACACTAGATAAAGTGCAAGAATATACTGACATTCTAAAGTTTGCCAATAAAGACTTTTCAGCACCTCTTTGAGGGGTTATTTTATATATTTGTCTGAATTTAATGCTGAATATTTGAAAATATGGGTCTGATTTATAAAAATTAAAGCACTTGCCTATGGTATATTAGACAAATTTCATTTTTACAAATTAAGCAACTATTCTGGCTGCTGCTGGGGTAATTAGTGCTAATTGCTACACTCTTCTATCATATATTCAGTCTGAATGAATGTACAGTTGCCATATTATTGCACTAGTTCTAGTCTTACAGGTAGTCTTTTCAATACAGTATTTGTACTCTGGTTTAATTTTTATTATTCTACTTGGGCTAGTTTTATTAGACCACGTCTCTGGTTACATTGATTTTCCCTTTTCATATTCGGTGACTTGGGAATGTGTGTGTGAGTGTTAATAGACATAGCGTTCAGGTATGAAAGAAAGCTTGTAAATTTGTTTATCTGCCTTTGTTTAGGTAGATGTTGGCATAGATAGTGTGATCTTGACGTACAAATGTGATTTGGACCAATTTTTTGTTGAGTGGGTGTGTGTGTGTGTGGGTGGGGGTGTATGGGGTGTTAATGTTCTAGCAGTTATATAATAAACTGGAGATTTTTTCCTGTATTTCCACCTGCAATACTTTCAATTTCAGTTAATAGAGGAATTTAAAAAAAAAAATTGGTGATGAAGCATCGTTGCATTTCCTTCTGCTATTTTGTTTTTATTATTTGTCATATAGCTGTAATACTTAGCATCATTGACCCATAACATGTATGCAGACTACATTGTCAACTTTCCTAATCTGCACATATTCAGGCAATAGTTTATAACATAAAGGGAGACAATTACTGTTTACAGGAGGGGGCAGCAGTGGTAGCTCCCTTATATTTCTCAGTAAAGGTTTCCTTCAGAAAGTTATGGGGGTGGCATTCTTTAACTATAATTATAACTAATATACAAGAGACTGTGGTTTGGCAGCTTGGAGATGATGGTTTAAGAATTATAGGTTTGGTTGCAGAACATGAAAAGGGCAGGTAGCTTAGTGTATGTGATTGTGTGGTGCAAAGGTGTGGTTACTTGGACACCAGACCTCGGGAGGAATGGATGGGGGTGTGAGTGTTTTGTATGTATGATGCAGATAGGAAATTGGTCTTGTGGGGGATTACAGTTCTTAATAGTTTAGGAAATGGGTGGCATGTAGATTTGGTTGAGGGCGGGGGTATTTAAAGAGCTAAGAACTCTGTTATATTTTGCTAAGCAGTGAGGGCATAAAGCATTGCTGGGTAATTACTTGGTCATGTGCAATGAGTCACAAAAAGGCCACCAAAAATATCATTCATTCCACAGCATTGCGCCTCATTTTACAAAGTCTGTGTTAAGCGTTCACTAATATTGCCCTGTCAGATTTGTGTTAGAAGGATGTGTACTGTGTACCTCTTGTATGGCAGATGTTTTTTTAGTACTGTATGCCTTGTCAAAGTAACACGTGCAGATTATCCTTACAGCACTACAATATTACATATGTTATGTAAAAAATAAAGAAAATGTTATTTTCTACTGCTGAGGGGAGAGCCTGTTGGTTTCAACTTCACTATATTTCTGACTCGTTATGCTTTGTAACTATATTGATTGTGTTTGGAAAGTTATACTGTATGAAGTAAAAAAAAAACTAGTTCACTGTGAATTGTTTAATAAAAAGTGTTTTGTTTTTATAAAAATGTTTATTTTTATTTCCTACATTTCTCCAAACAGTGATATACTATTGTACAATAAAGTCTGTTCACATAGAGTTAGGTCCATAAATATCTGGACAGAGACAACTTTTTTCTAATTTTGGTTCTGTACACTACCACAATTATTTTTAAATGAAACAACTCAGATGCAGTTGAACTTGCAGACTTTCAGCTTTAATTCAGTGGGTTGAACAAAAAGATTGCATAAAAATGTTAGGAACTAAAGCCTTTTTTTACACAATCTCTTCATTTCAATTGCACAATTGACTCAATGACTATTTCATAGGCTGCTGTGGGCAATTCCTTCGTTATCATTATTAATTAGGCAGATAAAAGGCCTGGAGTTTGATTTGTTTTTATGGGGGGGGTGCTTGTATGTGGAAGATTTTGACAACATGCAGTCAAGGGAGCTCTCCATGCAGGTGAAACATGCAATCCTTAAGCTGCAAAAACAGAAAAAACCTATCTGAGAAATTGCTACAATGTTAGGAGTGGCAATATCTACAGTTTGGTACATCATGAGTAAGAAACAATGCACTGGTGAACTTGTGAGCAATGCCAAAAGACCTGGATCCACGGAAGACAACAGTGGTGGATGATCGCAGAATCATTTCCATGCTGACGAGAAACCCCTTCACAACAGCCAACCAAGTGAACAACACTCTCCAGAAGGTAGGCATATCCATATCCAAGTCTACCATAAGGAGAAGACTGCATGAAAGTAAATACAGAGGGTGCACTGCAAGGTGCAAGCCACTCATAAGCCTCAAGAACAGAAAA
>NC_092866.1:38681317-38683570 GCF_032062135.1 Pyxicephalus adspersus | reverse complement strand
TTGTTCAACCCACTGAATTAAAGCTGAAAGTCTGCAGTTCAACTGCATCTGAGTTGTTTCATTTAAAATTAATTGTGATAATGTACAGAACCAAAGTTAGAAAAAAGTTGTCTGTCCAAATATTTATGGACCTAACTGTATTACTGCATTATACAATGTGTAAGCAATTGGGGGACACTTTTTTATGCTTTTTGAGATTGTTGTTAGATTTTACCTACAGGGGACTTTTTTTCCCCTTACCACAAGCCTTCTCTAAAATCTGTACCTGTAAAACAATAAGATGAATACTTAGTTCTCCATTTTCCCCAACCTCCAGCACGCTAAGCCAACATTCTCAGAAGTGGTGCTTTTAGCAGACACATGAATTTAAAATATTTTTTTACAACAGAGCAGCATTCAGCAGCTGGAGGAAGCAGAAAAGTGAAGAATTCATTGTCACCTCCAGCTTCACAAACATGGCCAACATCTGAAAATAGCTGCTTGCACTATTGCTTTAGTTTTGGGGATATGTCTTCGGATTCAGATATTAGTTGTTGTTGCTGCTGTCTGTTCTGGAAAATCATTCAGTTTACAACATATAGGACATCAGATTTTTTAAAATTTCAATGAGCAGCTTGTGCCACCCCAAATTTGCTTCTGTTTAGTTTGCATATCTAAAATTTTCAGAAAAATATGGCCTAGAATGATGACAGCAGCGCTAATAAACATCCACATTTTCATGTATGTAAAATGTATGTGTGGCTTTAAAACAAAACCAAACAAACAAATGTATGACAACAGGCACTGTATTAGAAAAAGATTTTCAAATTGATCATCAATGAAACAGCATTTATTTATGGGTTGATTATGTATATAATTTTTTGTTAATTTTCAAATGTACTTTTACATTATACAATACTTTTAGTACCATAAAGACAAAATACTGATAAAATTTAGTAGCCAACGCGTTTTAAAACTGACATACAAACTAGAAAAATGTATATATGTGTTTGTGACTTAATACTACCAAAAATTATTGATCCAAATAAATTATATAAGAATTATTTTGATTTGAGTTATTTCTGAATCTGTAGCTCTAAAGCAAATGTGTAAGAATTGGTTTTCATGGGCATGAAATATTCTCCTCTCTGCCACTTGCTGTGGTCCCTCCACCTAGCTTGTACACAACCTAATAAAAAGTGGAAGAAGTTATTTATTTCTTTTTACACACCTTGGTGAATTGTTGGGGCTTATGGGTGTTTTTCTGCGGTTGATGTGTCCTGGAAGCAGATAAGCAAAATCCCTTTGTCTTTAATTGAACCATAAGCATGGCAGTTGCTAGTCAGGCTGGCTTTGTTTTTTTCCCTCATCAAACTTCATTTGACTAAAACAAAGTTACATAATAGGTTAGGTTGAAAAAAGACTTAAGTTCATCAAGTTCAACCACTAGGGAAATAAAAAAATCCCAGATAATAAACCCTATAAGACAATAGTTCGTCCAGAGGAAGGAAAAAAAAACCCTGGTATAAAAAAAATTCCTTCCTGATTCTATGAGGCAATCGGATGTTCCCTGGATCATCAGTCATTGTTTTTTTTTTTTTTTTTTTTTTTTTGCTTTAAAGCCTTAATACTCAGTTAAATTCTGTGCTTCTAGAAAAACATCTAGCTTTTTATAAAGCAATCTATAGTAGTTTCTGAAACTACGTCCTGAGAGAGCCGAGTCCACATTTTCACAGACTTTACAGTGAAGAATCCCTTCCTTATCCGGAGCTTAAACTTCTTTTCCTCCAGACGCAAAGAGTGCCCTCATGTTCTTTGTAATGATCTCAAAGTGAATAATGGGGAAGAGAGTTTTCTATATGAACCGTTTATATATTTATACAGGGTGATCATATCCCCCCTTAAACGTCTCTTCCCAAGGGAGAATAGATTCAGTTCAGCTAATCTCTCCTCATAGCTGAGCCCTGCCATTCCTTTTATTAATTTAGTTGCCCTTCTCTCTCCAATTCCACAATGTCCTTTTTGTGAGCTGGTGCCCAAAACTAGACTGCATATTCCATATGTGGTCTGACCAATGTTTTGTACAGGGGCAGGATTATGTCTCCATCTCTGCAGTCTATTCTTTTAATACAAGAAAGTACTTTAATAGCTTTAGATATTGCAGCTTGGCATTGCATGCTGTTATTAAGTCTATGAACTACCGTGTTTCCCCGATGATAAGGCAGGGCCATCAAATAAGACAGCCCCCCCTTTTTAGGGAAAAATGAAAAATAA